>NW_015506955.1:89307-136640 GCF_001515645.1 Sinocyclocheilus grahami
AGTCCAGAGTTTTGCGACCTTAGGGAGCGTGATGGATTGTAGCGTGGTAGAAGACTAGTTAGGTACGCAGGAGCTAACCCATTAAGGGCCTTATAGGCAAGTAATAATATTTTGTAACTGATACGGAACTTAATAGGTAGCCAGTGCAGAGACTGTAAAATTGGGGTAATATGATCATATTTTCTTGACCTGGTAAGGACTCTAGCCGCTGCATTTTGGACGGCCTGTAGCTTGTTTATTGAAGATGCAGGACAACCATCTAGCAGTGCATTACAATAGTCCAGTCTAGAGGTCATGAATGCATGAACTAGCTTTTCTGCATCAGAAACAGGTAACATGTTTCGTAGCTTGGCAATGTTTCTAAGATGGAAGAATGCTGTTTTTGTAACATGGGAAGTATGATTTTCAAAAGACAAGTGCCTGTAGCTTGTTTATTGAAGATGCAGGACAACCATCTAGCAGTGCATTACAATAGTCCAGTCTAGAGGTCATGAATGCATGAACTAGCTTTTCTGCATCAGAAACAGGTAACATGTTTCGTAGCTTGGCAATGTTTCTAAGATGGAAGAATGCTGTTTTTGTAACATGGGAAGTATGATTTTCAAAAGACAAGTTGCTGTCTAATATAACACCCAGATTTTTGACTGTAGAGGAAGTAACAGTACATCCGTCTAGTTGCAAATTGTAATTCAAGATATTCTGTGTACTGTTTTTTGGTCTAATAAGTCATTTCTCTGTCTTATCCGAATTTAATAGGAGAAAATTATCATACTTCACATGATGGAGGTGCTACAAGAGTTTCAGGCAGAGCTTCTCCGCAGAGTCTGGCCCAAGTCCTGATGCCTTTAAGGAGCTGCACACAGTGACCGACCTGGTTCTGCACACTTCAAAGTTCACTGCACCAGGCCATGGCCAATTTGGTGGTGCTGGAGTGTCAACTTTGGCTAAATTTGACAGAGTTCAGGGACGCTGACAGGATCGCTTTCACTTCCTGCCAAAGAGATCTAGTTCGGTGGCTGCTTTAAGTCGCCTGAAGGCTCCAACTTCTCAGCAGCCTGCTATAGCCATGCCCTCAATGACCCAGCCTCAAGCAAAACCTGAGCCTTGGCTTGCTTGCAGGTGGCGAAACGCTACCCATTTCCCAAGTGCCAAGGACCCTGCCCATGAGTGATGCTGGATCCTGAGCCTCAAAAGCCATCCTGATCAGTATGCAGAGAGAAAGAGGAGAGGGTCAGGTCCTGCCGAAGCCGGACTTCCCTTAAAGAAAGCTTGTGTCTGCTCTCCATTCCCCCGGCCTTCAATGCGCGCCCAACAATACTATGCCCTGCATATATATTGTATGCTGCAGATATCCAAACCCATGTTTCAATTTTTGGTAACTTGATGGCCCCTTGATAGAATGAGTTATTGTTTATATATTATATATTGTTTATATATTATATATATATTATATTATATATTATATATATAAATATAGTTTATATATATATATATAAGTGGGTAGAGGGGTCCTCCTGCCCCCTTTTCTTCAGTGGGACTGCCAAAGTATGTAATATACAAACAGTACTGTTATTGTTGTTAAGCATCATGCATATAAAGCTTCCTTTTTTAAGTGTACCTCAGCCACTCTGTAATTACAGATCTCACTGCCTTTCCCAATGTTTTAATTCAAGTATGTTTCATATGTAGGCCTATTTGTTACACAACAAAATTAGTCTTTGCACAATAAAGACCATTTTTATCTTGGATGATAATATTTTGTGAGGCTGGAATGTTTTGGGTTATCAGGGCATGCTGGGAAGCCGTGTTGGGTACAGTAACTCCATTTAGTACTAAACTGCAAGACTAGTTGGGCACTCTGGGGCACTGTTTGTCCTGGCTCAGGGCTGAGAAGGTGGTACGATGCCCCATAGTTGCTACAAACAAGTTGGCGCCCTTAGATGTTGAACATGAAAAGCTAAAGGGTGAGTTTTTTGCATCAGATATAAATGCATGATCAGAGTGATGCTTTCAGCCCATTACTCTTAATTTAATACCACTGGTAAAGAACAACATGACAAATTTGATTTCCCTGTTGTTTAAAGGAAACTTGAAGAGGCTTGAATAGTCTTTGATGCATTTAGAAAAAACATGCCAGCACTAAAATACAGTAGGTTATATGTTATACAAGTTATTTTTTGCACTCTATAGGTTCATACAAAAGTATTTGTCTCAAATGTGAGTTGACCAAGTAAGTAACCCCTCAACCATCCTGCATAGATTTAACAGGCCAATAGAGACTATTATCTGTTGCCTCCAAATGGACACATCATACTGCAAATGCCAGTTTACTCAAAGCTGCACACCTTCTTTTTGCCCATTTTGTGTTCTCTATTCCACAGCGATGTTATTGTTGGTCCTTAGAGTTGCAATGGTTAGGAATAGAATTTGGCTCAGTTTCAAAAGAATATATCTGGCTTCTAATGAATATATTCTTGTGTACAGCCTGGTGCCATGAAAATTGGAAAAATGGGGTAATTCTGATATACAGTAAAAACAGTATGATTAAAATTGAATAATTGTCAGAAACACTTATTTGAGCTGTATTACATTTTACTTTTAACACTGAAGAATGCATTGACCAATGCACCAATGCCTTGATTACATTTTGAGAATAGTTTTTCATTAAATATTCATTTTGTTTAATTAGAGTCATAACATAAAACAGTCATAACATGTGACATTATTTAAGCAGGGATCTGAGGAGCATGTTGTTGTAATGTTTTTTTCTTCAACCCCAATTCCAGAAGAGTTGGGACGTTTTGTAAAATGCAATAAAATCTGTGATTTGTTAATGCTCTTTAACTTTTATTTAACTGACAAAAGTACAGGAAAAGATTTCCAAAGTTTTCACTGCCCAACTTAAATGTATTTTGTAAATATAAACAAATTTGGATTTTGATGGCTGCAACACACTCCAAAAAAGTTGGGACATAGGCATGTTTAACACTGTGCCTCATCAACGTTCCTTTTAATTGCAATGTTTAATTGTTTGGGAATTGAAGATACTAATTGTTCAAGTTTTGCAAGGAAAATTTTTGTCCAATCTCACTTGATACAAGACTTCAGATGCTTTGTCGTCTCTGATCAACGATGTCTGATTCTCCTTTTCATGACTAGCCATACATTTTCGATAGGAGACAGATCTGGACTGATCTAGCATATTCACTCTGTGTCTACGAAACCACGCTGTTGTAGCACATGCAAAATGAGACCTGGCATTGTCTTGATCTAATAACCATGGACTTCCCATGAAAGATGTCATCTTGATGGCAGTATACCCTAGTGAAAAATAAATATATTTAATGTATTTAAAATATAATTATTTCATGATAAGTATACTAAAAATAGATTGACATGTCTATACTAACTGAAAATACACTCTAAATGTAGTTATTTCATGCTTTGATCTAGCACAAACTTAGTGCACTACAAATTAATTTGTAAAATACTATACTTTTTTACAAATGCATTTGGGGAAGGATGAAATATATATATTAATCCTTAAGAAAGTACACTGGCTAGGTTCTTAATTCCATCTACAACATGTTTTTAAAAAAGTGATTTTCAAAATGGTGTTCTCTGAGCACAAAAAAAACTTTTTATGACCTACACACACACACACACACACACACACACACACACACACACACACACACACACACACACACACACATATATAAACCAACTGGATGAGGCCTTTGAAAGAAGATGCTCACTTCATAACTCCAATGACATGTCCATGCTCACTCAGCCCAGCAATTAGTCTCAGTAAGGGATGAATGAAACAACTCATCCTATGATCCTGTAGATGTATAAAGACCATTTTAATGCATGTCTGTGGGGATTGTTTGTACTGTATGCTGTCATATCATTAAGGCTGCTGTATGAGTTCTCACCTAAGACTATGGCACAAAAGACAATATCACATTATTTGTTTGTTCCTTCGCCCCTTATAAGTGTCTTAATAAGTGTTGTAATAATGTGATTTTAACATCGGCCTAAATATAGGCTACAGTATGTTCAGTGAAGGGGGCTTGATAAGTCAGTTTCTCCTCACCTAACTTTCACAAGCTGTGAAATTCACCAACAATCAGTTTCGCTGTACTTTTGCTAAACATCTCAACTCACTGGAGTGAACACTATTGGGAATCTGTGTTGCAGATTTGGCACATTTTTTCTGAAGAAACCTTTAGATAGAAACTCATTCCAGCTAAAGACACAAGTCTCACCATGCATTTCAAATCTGAGAATAATGAAATTATTTTAAGATGACGCTGTGTAATTTTTTTTAATGAGACTTTATTTTTGGGCAAATCAAAGAAAATGAGCGAAACATCTAGTGTGTTTCTTCCAAAGGCAGCTTTTGCAGACAGCGCAAATGTAACAATGAGCAATTTGCAAATAAAACTATTAAATTTGTTAAATATTGAAGTAATACTTTAGTAATTTATTTTGATTGAATCCTCTGTTGAACTTTTATGATTAATACACTGTATTTGAGTTCTACTTGTTGAGTATAAAAATAGTATAGATAAAAATAATCGCAAATAATAATAATAATAATTCATAATCATGCAGTACTTTTTTATAATTATGACCTTTACCTTTTTTAATAATTTAACCACTTCACATAGTGCTTTTCACAATTTTGTATGGTTGCAAAGCAGCTTTACATACATACAGAAAGTAGTTACAAAAGTAAAGATGTAATCAACATATAGCTAGTTAGTCAAAATATTAGGAATTACTAAACAAATTATTAAAAATTATCCTGACCAGTCCTTAAAATTACACAAAAAATAAAATGTCAAATAACTTCAGAGACGTTAACTGAATGAAAAGTAACAATGTAAAACGTATTAAAATAATTGCTATTAATGCGTCACATTTAAATTCGCAGCGTACTGCAAGACCGTCAAACCGCCAAATCCTTTCATTGCGTTTTACATTAGAAACACTTGTGCAGTGCATTGTTGAAATGTGCAGAGACAATGGGCAGAGAATTGTTACGGATGGTTTTACTCCATCTGCATTCACTGAAACAAGCAGTTCTGCACGTTCACATTCTTTCACCAATGAATGGTCCTGTGCCGTTTACTGTGCCTGTGTTAAGATTACTTCTAGTGGTGTCCTCTTTTGGAAGGCCAAACAAAGTAGTTCTGCTTTCACAACGAAACACACAGCGACTCCACAACATGGCAGTGGCAGCAAAAGCAAGAATTAAAGTTCCGCCTTCTTTCTTTGCGTGAACATTTGGGCGGCGATATGCAAATCTTCCCACATCATGACGTAGACATGTGGGGGCGTGTTAGAACGAGCCATTTTAGGTAGGCATGGTTGACTCTTAACTTTTATAAAGAATATCTCTTTGGATTTGAGACTTTAGTCTTTGCAACTTTACAGATCTTCTTTATGCACCAAGAGCTTGTAACACTCCAAAGAGAAAGGAAAAATTGAAATGGCATCACATGACCCCTTTAATCAGTAAGGGATGAATGAAACAACTCGTCCTATGATCCTGTAGATGTATAAAGACCATTTTAATGCATGTCTGTGGGGATTGTTTGTACTGTATGCTGTCATATCATTAAGGCTGCTGTATGAGTTCTCACCTAAGACTATGGCACAAAAGACAATATCACATTATTTGTTTGTTCCTTCGCCCCTTATAAGTGTCTTAATAAGTGTTGTAATAATGTGATTTTAACATCGGCCTAAATATAGGCTACAGTATGTTCAGTGAAGGGGGCTTGATAAGTCAGTTTCTCCTCACCTAACTTTCACAAGCTGTGAAATTCACCAACAATCAGTTTCGCTGTACTTTTGCTAAACATCTCAACTCACTGGAGTGAACACTATTGGGAATCTGTGTTGCAGATTTGGCACATTTTTTCTGAAGAAACCTTTAGATAGAAACTCATTCCAGCTAAAGACACAAGTCTCACCATGCATTTCAAATCTGAGAATAATGAAATTATTTTAAGATGACGCTGTGTAATTTTTTTTAATGAGACTTTATTTTTGGGCAAATCAAAGAAAATGAGCGAAACATCTAGTGTGTTTCTTCCAAAGGCAGCTTTTGCAGACAGCGCAAATGTAACAATGAGCAATTTGCAAATAAAACTATTAAATTTGTTAAATATTGAAGTAATACTTTAGTAATTTATTTTGATTGAATCCTCTGTTGAACTTTTATGATTAATACACTGTATTTGAGTTCTACTTGTTGAGTATAAAAATAGTATAGATAAAAATAATCGCAAATAATAATAATAATAATTCATAATCATGCAGTACTTTTTTATAATTATGACCTTTACCTTTTTTAATAATTTAACCACTTCACATAGTGCTTTTCACAATTTTGTATGGTTGCAAAGCAGCTTTACATACATACAGAAAGTAGTTACAAAAGTAAAGATGTAATCAACATATAGCTAGTTAGTCAAAATATTAGGAATTACTAAACAAATTATTAAAAATTATCCTGACCAGTCCTTAAAATTACACAAAAAATAAAATGTCAAATAACTTCAGAGACGTTAACTGAATGAAAAGTAACAATGTAAAACGTATTAAAATAATTGCTATTAATGCGTCACATTTAAATTCGCAGCGTACTGCAAGACCGTCAAACCGCCAAATCCTTTCATTGCGTTTTACATTAGAAACACTTGTGCAGTGCATTGTTGAAATGTGCAGAGACAATGGGCAGAGAATTGTTACGGATGGTTTTACTCCATCTGCATTCACTGAAACAAGCAGTTCTGCACGTTCACATTCTTTCACCAATGAATGGTCCTGTGCCGTTTACTGTGCCTGTGTTAAGATTACTTCTAGTGGTGTCCTCTTTTGGAAGGCCAAACAAAGTAGTTCTGCTTTCACAACGAAACACACAGCGACTCCACAACATGGCAGTGGCAGCAAAAGCAATAATTAAAGTTCCGCCTTCTTTCTTTGCGTGAACATTTGGGCGGCGATATGCAATTCTTCCCACATCATGACGTAGACATGTGGGGGCGTGTTAGAACGAGCCATTTTAGGTAGGCATGGTTGACTCTTAACTTTTATAAAGAATATCTCTTTGGATTTGAGACTTTAGTCTTTGCAACTTTACAGATCTTCTTTATGCACCAAGAGCTTGTAACACTCCAAAGAGAAAGGAAAAATTGAAATGGCATCACATGACCCCTTTAAAAGCACACAATAATGATGTTATTAGCACACTTCAAGTTTACTTTGAATGCCATTGCAGTGCATTTTAAAGTTACTAAAAGTAAAGGATAGTATGACCTCAGTTTGTTATTAGTATAATATTAATGCACATTTAACACTCTTAAAGTGTAATTGTAATGTCACCAAAATACATTTGAAGTTTATGCTGAGTGAATTCTGCATTTCAAAACTTAAATACAAGAAGGGATATTTAAAGTGTACTTAAGTATATTTAAAATAGTTCCACTTTAGCACAAACAAGTATATTTATTACAACTTTAGATGTACTTAAGCGCTGCTTTGGCACAACTAAAATGCATTTAGTACAAAATTAGTTGTTCCAATTTAACAGACTTTAAGTATACCAATTTATAGTGTGCCACAAATACATTTAGTTATACTAAAGTACATATGAATAAATTGTGCTTAAGTATACTATTTTTTCACTAGGGTATGTCTCTGTACAATTTCAATATATGCCTCCATGTCTAATGTGGTGTTTGGGTTTTGTTTCTTGTTCAGTGTTTTCATGTCTTTTATTTTGTAGTTAGGCCTTAGTCATGTTCTGTCATGTGATTCCCTTTTCTGTGTGTATTTTTCTGATTGGTTGTTTTAGACATGTGTCTTGTGCTTATTGGTTTATTGTCTTGTCATGTGATTATCAGTTCTTTTTTCTGATTGGTTGTCTTAGTCATGTGTCTTGTTTCCCATTGGTTTGTTCTTGTCATGTGACCCTCATTGTCTGCTATAAGTAGCCATCATGTTGTCATTGTGCCTTGTCATGTATTGAAGTTGTAACCCGCTGTCGGTGAGTCAAGTCTATTCATGCCTCGTCAAGTCTGTGTCTCTAGTCTCGGTTTGTATTTTGGATCACGTCTGTAAATAAACTGCACATGGGTTCTTCACTACGCTTGCCTTCAGTGGACTAAATCATTACACCATGTCAATTGTACCTTCGCACATATCCAGTCACCCATGCCGTTTGATCTGCTGCAGCCCCATATCATGACAGATGTTTGCTTTTGCATCTGTCACTGATGAAAGTCTGGATGCTCCCTTTCGTCTTTGGGACTGAGAACTCAATGTCCATTTTTTCTAGATACAAGTTGAAATGTGGCACACATTTCCATTGTCTTTTTGACTATGTGAGATGAATTCTGGCCCAGAGAACCCTGCGGCATCACTGCATAGAATTTATGTATAGTTTTCTCCTAGAGTAACAGTGATTCAAATTGCATTTATTGATGCAGCGGCAGACTGTGTTAAATGACAGCGGTTTTCCACAGTACTCCTGAGCCCATGTGGCTGTATTTAACACTGCAGCATGACTGTTTCTTATGCAATGCCATCTGAGTGGTCAAAGGTCATGCACATTCAATGCCCTACACAGACTGAGATTTCTCTGGATTCTCTGAATCTTTTCTCAATAGTATGTATGGTAGTTCAAGTCAAGTCAAGTCTGCTTTATTGTCAATTTTTCCACATGTACAGCACATACACACAGAGAATTGAAATTGCGTTACTCTCAGACCCTTGGTGCATACAGATAACACTAACAGTAGAACATAAATACAGATATACAGATTAAATATAATATACAAATAAGGTCAAATGTAAAAAAATATAAAAAAAATATATATATAAAGCAGCACAAGGCACATGGCAGATAGAGTGCAAACCAGTGAAGTGAAATAGACAACAGTGCAGATATAATGATTTGTAGTGCTAAAGAGCTTATTTAGACTGATTAAAGTGACAGTGTGTGTGTGTATTAGGGAGGGGGGAGTGGGAGAGTCCGTCAGAGGGTCAGAGTTTTATCAGTTCTTTTTTCTGATTGGTTGTCTTAGTCATGTGTCTTGTTTCCCATTGGTTTGTTCTTGTCATGTGACCCTCATTGTCTGCTATAAGTAGCCATCATGTTGTCATTGTGCCTTGTCATGTATTGAAGTTGTAACCCGCTGTCGGTGAGTCAAGTCTATTCATGCCTCGTCAAGTCTGTGTCTCTAGTCTCGGTTTGTATTTTGGATCACGTCTGTAAATAAACTGCACATGGGTTCTTCACTACGCTTGCCTTCAGTGGACTAAATCATTACACCATGTCAATTGTACCTTCGCACATATCCAGTCACCCATGCCGTTTGATCTGCTGCAGCCCCATATCATGACAGATGTTTGCTTTTGCATCTGTCACTGATGAAAGTCTGGATGCTCCCTTTCGTCTTTGGGACTGAGAACTCAATGTCCATTTTTTCTAGATACAAGTTGAAATGTGGCACACATTTCCATTGTCTTTTTGACTATGTGAGATGAATTCTGGCCCAGAGAACCCTGCGGCATCACTGCATAGAATTTATGTATAGTTTTCTCCTAGAGTAACAGTGATTCAAATTGCATTTATTGATGCAGCGGCAGACTGTGTTAAATGACAGCGGTTTTCCACAGTACTCCTGAGCCCATGTGGCTGTATTTAACACTGCAGCATGACTGTTTCTTATGCAATGCCATCTGAGTGGTCAAAGGTCATGCACATTCAATGCCCTACACAGACTGAGATTTCTCTGGATTCTCTGAATCTTTTCTCAATAGTATGTATGGTAGTTCAAGTCAAGTCAAGTCTGCTTTATTGTCAATTTTTCCACATGTACAGCACATACACACAGAGAATTGAAATTGCGTTACTCTCAGACCCTTGGTGCATACAGATAACACTAACAGTAGAACATAAATACAGATATACAGATTAAATATAATATACAAATAAGGTCAAATGTAAAAAAATATAAAAAAAATATATATATAAAGCAGCACAAGGCACATGGCAGATAGAGTGCAAACCAGTGAAGTGAAATAGACAACAGTGCAGATATAATGATTTGTAGTGCTAAAGAGCTTATTTAGACTGATTAAAGTGACAGTGTGTGTGTGTGTAGAGAGATTGTTTTCATTGCAAGACCCGGCCAGGCGGCTCACCTCGCTCCTCTAGTTGGTGAAAGACCTCAATGCTTTGCAATTTTGCATTAAGAAATGTGATTTTTGATTTGCTTGACACTTCTCTCATGGAATTTGGCACAAAGTGATGAGCCATGATCCAGCTTTGCTTGCAAAGACTGAGATGCTCCTTTTCTACCCAAACATGATCCCCTTACCTATTACCAATTCACCTGCTTACTGTGAACTGTTTCAAAACAGTTTAACTTGGATATTCTATAACTTTGTCACTTTTATTTTGCCTCTGTTCCAACTTTTTTGGTGTGTGTTGCAGCCATCAAAATCAAAATTTGTTTATATTTACAAAATACTTCTAAGTTGGGCAGTGAAAACTTCGGAAATCTTTTCTTTGTACTTTTGTCAGTTAAATAAACGTTAAAGAGCATTAACAAATCACAAATTCTTGATTTTATTGCATTTTACAAAATGTCCCAACTCTTCTGGACTCTTTGTGCTAAAGCAGAGTCTCTATGTACGTGATGCCATTTTCAGATAGTGGCGAGGTATCGGTGCCATCTAAGGCTTGTTCAGGCAGGAAATACAGGTTTAGGATATTTGTCTGTCTTTTACAAATGTGTCATTGTGTATCGTGTGTATCACACAGAAGAAAAATGAACATATTACCCTCTATCAAACAATTCAGTTCATTTACATAAAATTCTCTTTTTTTTATTTATTAAGCTTTTAAAAAAATATATAATTCTCATATTTAGGGTTTTATAATTATTAGAGCATATTTAACTGAACTTGACCAGCACATTTGTATTTTGGACATAAGTGATTAGAATGTTGCCCTGCAGAGAGTAAAACAGGCAAAAAGCCTCATAGACACTACAGTTCAAAGGTTTGGAATCAGTAAGATTTTTTTGTTGAAAGAAATTCATACTTTTATTCAGCAAGGACATATATCAAAATTGATCAAAAGTGCCAGTAAAAACATTCATAATGTTCTGAAAAATGTCTGTTAAAAATAAAAATATTGTTCTTCCTCATCAAAGAATCCTGAACTAAATGTATCATGGTATCACAATAGTTTTTGATGTTTTTAATAATATGAAAATCAGTGTATTAGAATGATTTCTGACGGATAATGTAACACTGAAGACCATAGTAATGGTTCCTGAAAGCTTTGCCATCACAGGAATATATTACATTTTAAAATGTTAAAATAGAAAAAAAGTTATTTTAAATTGTAATAATATTTCACAATATTACTTTTTACATTTTTTTTTACTCATCCATCATAGCTTTGACTTTTGTATGCGGGCAAGGTATTCAAAAGTGTTCCACAGGTATTCAAAGTTTCTCAGTTTTCAAAGTCTCTCAAAGTCTTCAAAGTCTCTCATTTTAATCTTCATAGGAGAATTTAAGCTGTCAGTGTGTGTTTCATTTAGCATCATAATTCTTCATGAAGCTTCACTGCAGGTTTTAAGAACAAGGCCTGATATTGTGTAGCACTGCCAACCTTTGCCAAAAAATACCATATAGTTTTTTCTTCTTCTTTTTTTTCACTCTCCTACATGGAGGAGAAGAATCAGCTCTATGGGAATATGAGTCCCATGTTTATGTTAGCTTAGCAGTAACTGGAACAAGGGCATAGCAGAACAGAGAGGAGTGTAGAGAGAGTGAGAGGGGAGGTAAGATGAAGAAAAGCAAGTGCCATATTGGAATGGGAGGAGAATAAATAATGTGGTTTTTGAGTGACAGATGATTAAGAAATTGGAGTGGGATGACTTCCGTAAGCTCCAAACACAACATGCTGATGGGTGGGAAGAGTGCCAAGGTCTGGAGAAAGACATCATTGATTGCCACCCTGGCAGGTGGGAAATAGCACCTCACCATAAACATGGCATGTTTTCAGGGAAATGCATGGTTGAGAAGTGTGAGGTATAATCAGGGGGCTCTCTGTGTACTCTAGTTTGTCAGTCAGATTAGTTAGTTCAAGGGATCCAAAAATATTTTTCAGTTTACACTTATGACATACACTATTTACTGGAAGCCCCCCCCCCCCTTATATATTAAGTAATTATTATTTTTTATTTTTTTCCATTTATATGTTTTCCATTTATATTTATATGAAAAATAAAGATTTATAACCAAAACTGTGGGCTTGGGTTTCTCCTTTTTTTCTTCTTCAGTGTGACAAACTCATGCGCATCACACACATCCGATCCATATCTTTGCTATGGCTTCAGTTTCATCTTCTGCACAAAGTTAGATCATTCCAAATGACGTGCAGGAGTAGAGTTGTGTAAGGTGGGTATTTATTTATTTATTTTACTCTGGTTTTTCTCTATAGTCAAGGATAAAGATAAAATTGATAGGCTTAATTATATTTTATGACAACTTTATCAGCTATATATAGCTTTAGAAATATAACTTTTTAAAAAAGTGTTTCAGTGACACAACTTGACCTATGTTAGTGTCAATGAATGGCACAAAAATCAATAATTAGGCAATGTCACACAAGCAAGATTTTTTCCTCCCGAATATCAGCACAATAAGTAAATGACTAACATTGTAGACACAATATTGTTTTTTCTTTCTTTCTCTATTCTCTGAGTAACAGACTGTAGTGTTTCATTGCTGAATGGCTCTATGTTTTAGAACAAATATGTTGAGTGAATGATTCAGTGGTCTATTATAAAGTTCATTTGCATCGTTCCTGAATGAATCAGCCATTTTGAACAAATCGGTTAAATGAATGATTCATTGGCTCACTCTTTAAAGGGGTCATATGATGCTGCTACAAATAACATTATTTTGTGTATTTGGTGTAATGAAATGTGTTTATGTGGTTTAAGGTAAAAAAAACTCATTATTTTCCACATACTGTACATTATTGTTTCACCTCTATGCCCCGCTTTCTGAAACGCGTTGATTTTTACAAAGCTCATCCTTCTTAAAAAGCAAGGTGTGCTGTGATTGGTCGAATACCTCAAGCCTGAGACGGAAATGTTACGCCCCTTACCATATTGTGATGATGCCCTGTCTGGTCGGAGCGGTGATTCAAAAACATGAAAACCCATTATAAACGAGGCATTCGTTGCATCCAGTGGGGACATAATTATGGATTATAATGACTTGTTCGGTCTTTTTACGCATTGTGTTGCATCGCGCCGCGTAAACATAAAACCATGTCTGCATTTGTGATCGGAGAAATGACAAACAACAAGCCCTACTCTACACTGCCCAAAAACTCGCTTTAAATATATAAAATATAAAAACTCTTTAAATAGAGAGAGGGCAACATTCCCTCCCCTCCCTCTCCTGTTATCTCAGGACATGCAATTAGTAGAGTTTCCACCTTTAAATTGCTTGGAGTTAAAATATCCTCTGACTTGTCATGGAATGCCCACATTAAGTACATTATTTCGAAGGTGCACCCCAGAATATACTATCTTTGCGCTGCAAAAAAAGCGGGTCTTCCTTGTGATGTTTTGGTACAAGTATATTTGACTTTTATACGGCCAGTTCTCGAATATGCTAGTCCAGTATGGGGTGGTCTACCTAAAGGTCTCTCTGAGGAATTAGAGAGGATCCAAAAGCGATGCTGTCGGTTAATAGGCATTCCGACTTCAACTCTCCCAACATTGCGTGAGAGGCGTGAGGAAGTCACCATACGTACGCTTACTAAAACACTTAAGGACAGTTCATCACCATTGCATTGTTTCCTGCCTATGGCTCCAACACCTACTTATTCTCTTCGGCGGCACAAGACATTTGTTGTACCCAGGAGTAAAACCAAACATCATGAACTCTCCTTTATTCCCCGTGCTCTAAATTTGTTGTATGGATAACTTACAGGTCTTTGATTAGGATGCCTTTTCTGTGAATCTGTGTTATTCATATATATGTATGTGTGTGTGTATATGTATATATATATGTGTATAAATATATATATATATATATATATATATATATATATATATATTTTAGCAATTTTTTTATTTTTATTTATTATGATTGTATATCAGTTATCTTTTTTTTATACTAAGTAATGATTGTCTTGGAGTATGTGTATGTTTGACACATTTCAGGGTTTTGTGTCGCAATATCCTGTCGTCAAACTTTAAATAAAACTAAACTAAATATAAAAAAACGTACTTACAGTCTTTGCGTCAGAACAGCCGGCATTGTAGTCTACTCTCTCAGGATCAGGAAACAGTCATCCATAAAATGTGCTGCACACATCTGAATATTTGGGTTTAAGTGTGCTGGAACAGTGTTGTAAATACAACTTAACCACTGATTTCTAGTCGTGTCCATTTTTGGAAGGCCAAACAAAGTAGTTTCGCTTTCACAACAAAACACAGCGTCACACACAGTGGCCTAGAGTGAGCGGCGGCGGCCTACAGTGAGCAGAGGCCGGGGGCTAGAGTGAGGAACGGCCGGAGGGTTAGAGTGAGCAGAGGCGGGTGGGCTTGAGAACGGTGCGGCTGGCGATTTCGACGAAGGAGCGTCCGGAAGGACATGTGACGACTCCGGGCTGGACTCCGCTTTGTCCACGGTGAAAGCCGATCCGGCGATCCACAGCGCAAAGTTGATGTATTTCCTCAGCAACCAGCACGGATCAGCTCCAGGCATGACGAAGCAGATATCGTCCTCTTTTGGAAGGCCAAATAAAGTAGTTTTGCTTTCACAACGAATCACACAGTGCATTACTACAACAATACTACAGCGAGAATAAAAGTTACGCCTTCTTTCTTTGCGTGAACATTTGGGCGGCGTTATGCAAATCTCCCACATCGTGACGTAGACATGTGGGGGCATGTTAGAACGAGCCGTTTTAGGAAGGTGTGGCTGACTCTTAACTTTTATAAAGAATATCTCTTTGGATTTGAGACTTTAGTCTTTGCAACTTTACAGATCTGTAACACTTCAAAGAGAAATGAAAAATTGAAATCGCATCATATGATCCCTTTACGACACAGACTTCTTGCCACCTACTGGTGGTTTTAGTTTCATAGTTTTCATATTTAATAAAAAATTTTTTTTTTTATATTTCTATATTCATTTCATGTTTCTTTATTGTTATTTATATAGAATATATAATGCATGCCACCTCTTGTGTGCAATGATGGATTTTATTGTTTAGAAGCCTGGTGCATGTTGCATAAACTTCTTAGACTATTCTTAAGTTAGTAATCATTTTTTTTCTTCAAGACTGCACAGTGCTCATAACTTTATAAATTCAGTTACATACAAGTGTAGATTGATCTAACTTGAATCTAAAAAGTAAGACAAATGTGAAGTGGTAAGCTGAACCACTGAGGAATAAGTTTATTTACACATAAAATATATACATAAATGTGTTAATAGTTAAAAGTTAATAATTTCAGAATCCTACTTTGTTGAATATTATTCACATTTTTTAGTCCAAATAGGAAACATTTAAATTTTCAGAATGTTTTTTGCAGTATTTTTAGAAATATATAAAAATTTAAGATTCTTGAAAGAGTAACAAAAGAAAGTTTACACAAATATCTTTTATTGGACAGAACAGACTAAACCTTTATTATACCCCATTCCAATTATGAAGGTTACAGTGAAATATGAAATATTGCATCTTACTTGCTGACACCTCACCCCATCGACCCTGACAAGTGAATCCCGAGGCCTTTCAGCCAACACAGTCACGTATCAGGCAGTATGTCACGGTCTGTCTGCATATACCCCACCACAGTCTTGTGAACTCAAGCCAGTGAGATGACACCTGATTCCTGTTGCCATCCACACCATATTAATAGGACTTGTTAGGTCTCCGTGACTTGCTGGAAACCCAAGAGGGGGGAGGTTGGCATGAGGTGGGACTGTTATGCTGTCCAATTTATGAATCTACTGGTTAAAGATAAGATACTCACTGAAAACCTTGCCATACCTGCCACTTAACTAGATAAAACCTGGTTAGATGCTGTGGAAAGACCAGCAACATTCTATCATTAAACATGAGTTTTTTCATTTGTAAAGACATTCATATATTTTTAAGCATTGGTTAAGCATCCAAATACCATATGGGGCCTGTAAAGTGTCCTATGAGGATATATAAGCCTAAAATCGACAACTGTAACAAAGTGAAATGCATAGAACCTGACCTGCACTGCATGTCTTTCATAACATCACAAAATGTTGTTTTCTATAATTCGACAGCGAGTAGGTATGTGTGAATATTCTATATAAGTCCTTTTTTGTAAATGTCATTTTTATGGCGCGTCCAGTTGAGACTTTAATGCTGCAAATTGAAAACAACGGATTCAGACATTATTTTTCAAAAAGTATTCGCTTTCCTTGGCATCCTCTGTTGTTCCCATAGTTTGGACGGGACTGGCTAATCATGCCGACTGCCAGAGAGACTGTGCTCAAATAAGAGTCGTGTGAAGACATAAGGCCTTTCCTGCCTCAGGCTGATGGTTAGATTAGGAATATTCATGATCATACTGCACTCATACACAAACAGAATGAGATCATTGACGTCTGGATCATTCTAATTCAGATTTATTCATGATAAAAAAAGGTTCTACTTTATTAGTGGATATTATAGTAGCGGCTTTGCTCCCTACATTTATGATTTGGAATTGTGTTTACTGATAGTAATGGAAAAGATTGCTTTCATGCCAGTTTGAGGGCGCAAATAAATAAATAAATAAGTAAATAAATAATAGTAATAAAAAAAGAATGGTTACCCCACAGAAATCAATATAAACACAGAAACACAAACAAATTAAATGTAAAGTTTTATTTATTTTATTATTATTATTGTTATCATGGAGAATCTTATTTAACTCAAAGAAAAAAAAAGGTTTTCATCATGTTTTATGCTAGCAAAACTGCTTTGAATCAGACTGACACAGAATTGTGCACAAGCTGATTTGTATAGTGATGACTGACTGTTTGGATGTAGTTTGGCACAGTTTTTTTTTTCTTCAATTCCTTGTGACTGTGACATTTTGGTATCATTTATCCTAATTAGCCATCTAAGATGCTTTTATAAATCAGGTAAGTAGCATGTTCGTGGTTCACAGGAAAGCTCTTCCCAGCTTTAATGGCTGTATTTGTAACTCTGACTGATTGCCCTTGTAGATGTGATTGCTCTGCTTTTATATTTTGCTCCATTCAATAAGCATGAAGAATAGGCTCTTTCATGACAGACTTGTGGTCGTGGACGTGGAAAGCAGCACTTAAACAACTCTCGGCCAAAACAAACCTGCCGCCAAAAGGAATCCCATTTCATTTATACGAGCAGGAAATTGACCCATCATAGTACAAGAAAACCAGGGAACTGATACTCTGTATTGCAGGAACATGTCCAGTGTGCTTGCATCCTGAATACCGGGGCTGAGAGCTGAGTTTAGGTATAACTAAAAGCCCACACTAAGACTCTAGAGACACTCCTCTTCTGTTTAGCATGAGAATGGTGGAGAGATGGGCCATGTATCACAGGTGGTGCTTTCCTACCCTACGCCCCAGACTGAAAGCGCATAAGCAGGCACTAATGGTGAAGTGAAAGCCTCCTGGGCCTCGTATGGACCGGAGGATGAACCTGTGGAATTGTGTTTGGCAGTAAAAAAGGATTTGTTTGGGAATAGCATTGGTGTCACTGCACACAAACAAAAGAAAAGAACTATGTTGCTATGCAGGGATGCTGGAGTCATTTTTCATGTATGTCTGCATTTATTTATTTAAATATGTTAATGTACTGTAGGAATGAAAGTGTATTTGAAACAACTTGAATACATACCTTGAATAATATATATAACCATTAAAAAATGTCTCTCTCTCTCTCTCTCTCTCTCTCTCTCTATATATATATATATATACAGTATATATGTGTGTGTGTGTGTGTGTGTCTAATAATTTATTTAAATATGTTAATGTACTGTAGGAATGAAAGTATATTTGAAACAACTTGAATACATACCTTGAATAATATATATAACCATTAAAAAATGTCTCTCTCTCTCTCTCTCTATATATATATATATGTGTGTGTATGTGTGTGTGTGTGTGTGTGTGTGTGTGTCTAATAATTGTCTAACATGATATTTCAAGCCGTGAAAGCTGTGCCTTGCTGTTTGACAAAATACATTAAGAAATAAATAATTAAATAGGCTAAATAAACCAATAAATAAATTAATAAACATAAAAATATTAATTGAGACACACTTCACTGAACATTGGTAGGCCTACTTAAAAAGAAAAAAGAAAAATAACAACAACACAGGGCTATTTATACATTTTGACCTGATATCTTGAAGTTGTGTGGTATAATGGTAGGTCCATGACTTCCCTTACAGGAATTAAAAAATATTTCACTGCTGTCAATGTTTTTCATGTCATGTCAACTATCCGGTTTGCTGTAACGTTCAGCGATTCTGACAGAACCGGTGACTTCTCAATTATCTCAACACATCTTTCTAGTGCACAAACCCAGCCCTGTTCTGTACAAGCACGCCGTGCGTGATCCTGTCTGTGAAGAAGGATGACTGTACTTTTATAGTATCGAGGAGGAGGTGGAGTGTTAGGAGGAGCTTGTCAGCCTGTCACCGATCGAAAGCCCGTGTTTAAGAGCACAACGAGAAGTGAACGTGAGTGTTTCCATGTGTGGAGCCGCACAACATCGGAGGTTTTCACAGATGGACACTTTCAACCCGTCGTGCTGCTTACTGCAAGTTTATTCTCGTGGATGTGAACGGGAACGGAGAACTGAGCGAAACTGTTTTGAAAAGAGCGTGTTTGACATCCATTATTGATTGTTCGGATTAATCGTCTTTCAAAGCAGACTACTTCGTTTACATTTAGACGCTTTGGAAATATCAAAAAATAAAGTCATATCAAATAAGGCATGACAATGAAGATTTCCAAAATGAACATCTTTTTTTCTTCAAAACAGCTGAGCATTCATTGTCAGTTACTGTATGATGGAGCATGAATTGACTTTTCCTCTTCAGAATTCAACAAAAATGACTAATTTCTGTTACAAACAAAACAAGCCAATATCATCTGCATGGCATTGGATGTACTAATCATTTTAAGACTTTAATGAGGTTATCACAATGGCCCAGTGCGAGAAGATCATGATTGTACTTTTCCAGCTTATAATTGCTGGATCTACACTGGAGATTGGAGCGTATGATTTGGAACGTGGTCGTCCGGAAAAATGTGAACCCATCACCATTCCCATGTGCCAGGGGATCGGCTACAACATGACACGGATGCCCAACTTAATGAATTATGAAAGCCAAGAGGAAGCTAGCATTAAACTGAACGAATTTGCTCCTCTGGTGGAGTATGGGTGTGATGTCCACCTGCGATTTTTCCTGTGCTCTCTGTATGTGCCGATGTGTGCTGATCAAGTGTCCACCACTATCCCGGCATGCCGTCCTATGTGTGAACAGGCAAGACAGAGGTGTTCACCTATAATGGAACAATTCAATTTCGGCTGGCCGGACTCATTGGATTGCTCAAAGCTGCCAACCAAAAACGACCCGAACGCATTGTGCATCGAAGCTCCCGAAAATGACACTCAACCTGAGACTAAGAAAGGTGAGGGAATGCTGCCGGTACTTCCGAGGTCCAGGGAACCCACAGCAGGGAGTGGACGTGCCTCAAGCGTCTCGCGGTCCTGCGATAACCCGGAGAAGTTCCAGTTCGTGGACAAAAGTGAGTCATGCGCGCCTCGTTGCACTCCTATGGTGGATGTCTACTGGTCTAGGCAAGATAAGGACTTTGCGTTCATTTGGATGGTGGTGTGGTCGACGCTTTGCTTTGTTTCTACAGCATTCACAGTTCTCACCTTTCTCCTCGACCCCCAACGCTTCCAGTACCCCGAGCGTCCCATCATCTTCCTCTCCATGTGTTACAACGTCTACTCGGTGGCCTTCATCATCCGCTCGGTGGCTGGGGCTGAGAATATTGCCTGCGATTGGGAAAACGGTGAGCTCTACATTATCCGGGAGGGTTTGGAGAGCACAGGCTGCACCATAGTGTTCCTCATCCTCTATTACTTTGGCATGGCCAGTTCCATCTGGTGGGTCATCCTCACCCTCACCTGGTTTCTCGCAGCGGGACGAAAATGGGGCCACGAGGCTATTGAGGCGCACAGTAGCTACTTCCATATGGCCGCCTGGGGTATTCCTGCGGTGAAGACCATAGTCATCCTCACTATGAGGAAGGTGGCTGGGGACGAGTTGACGGGATTGTGTTATGTGGGCAGCATGGACAGTAATGCTCTCACTGGCTTTGTGTTGATCCCTCTATCCTGTTATCTCATTGTTGGGACTTCTTTCATCCTGACAGGGTTCGTTGCACTCTTTCACATCCGTAAAATCATGAAGACTGGTGGCACCAACACAGAAAAACTGGAGAAGCTCATGGTTAAGATTGGAGTCTTTTCCCTTCTCTACACGGTGCCTGCAACTATTGTCATCATATGCTATTTCTATGAAAGACTTAATATGGAATACTGGAAGTTCAGAGCTCTGGAAAACAAGTGCGTGTCCTTTCCTGGCCGCAGGAGCGAGGATTGCACCCTGGACTCGTCGGTTCCTACAGTAGCTGTGTTCATGCTGAAAATTTTCATGTCATTAGTGGTGGGCATCACTAGTGGGGTTTGGGTATGGAGCTCAAAGACACTTCAGACCTGGCAAGGGTTGTGCAACAGAAGGTTGGCCGGGCAAATGAACCGCAAGCCCTGCTCCAGTGTCAGCTGCAGCAGCTCCCACTGTCATTACAAAGCACCGGCTGTGACACTTCACATGAATAAAACGGACGTGTACACAGACAGTCCCACACATGTTTGAGACTAAATGCCTCTTCTTTGGAGCCATGCACAGACTTATGAGGCTCATATCTTGATGAGATGCTCAGGTTCGACTACAGATATGGAAAAGGTCACAACATTTGTCAGGGGTGGCATTTAAAAGCTCTTCCTTGAAATAGCAGAGGTCACTTCAATAAAGGGAAGGTTTGTTGCATGGAATGAATGCAGCAAAATGCAGAATGCCTTATTTATTGTGGGTATTTAAGTATGGCTGGTTGTATAGTTTTGTACTGTATGTACTATACTGTGTATAAGGAAGAGTTTAAAATACTTTCACAGTATGTTATAGTTTTTCTCAAAAGAGAAGCAATAAAACATTTAATATGTCTTTTCTCTTTGTTTATTTCTTTATCTGTTATGTGATAAATAAAGTTCTATATAATTGTATTAGTGTTACATGTAAAATGTTGTACTGTGCATGTAAAACTTTCTCTTTGAATTATGGTGTTTTTAGCACTTTTGATTAATCTGGAATTTAAATGGTAGAACTGCAGTGACAATTAAATAAGTTTACATACGTTTGGTAAGAATAATTTTCTATACAGTGAAAATTAAATACATTTATTAAGGTTCAGTACTGCGTTCAGTTCGATTTAATGAAGAATATAAAATATTGAAAAAATCAGGACCGGAATTCTCAATCTTTAACACTTCTGTCTAGCACCAAATGTAAAGTAAGTGAATATGTTACAACTGGATCCATTTACATTTACAGTTATGAAATCGTCTTACAAACCCACACAATTTCTAACCAAGCCAACTTACTTACAGAAGTTGCAGTCAATAAAAAGAACTATGACAAGACAGTGAGAATGTATGATGCTGCTATGAATGTAAGCCTTATTAACCTGGTCAAACAAGAACTGACTTTTGCTGACATTAATTGTTTTGTTTCTGCATGCACAGTTCTGCTGTCGGGAGATCATAGGCTGATAAAAGAGGAAATATGTTAGTAGTGAGTAGTCCTGTGCATAACTCACATCAGTTAGTTTAACCTTTTTACAGGTTTCATGCGTTATATTTGTGCATATGATATGTGTTTGTCATGTTGATAAAAGCTGGGGCTTTTTGCAACCATAAATGATGAGCTACTATCAGTTTGTGAGACGAAGAATGGGAAACGATTTTAGGAATTGCAATTAGGAATTTTACTTTTATTCCAAACAGCTGAAATTATAAAAAAAGCAACAGTTGATATTTAAAATGCATACAGTAAAAATCATCTAGTATTTTATTGCACTTAGATTAACTATATATATATAGGTTTATCCTTTGTGCTTTTTCTTGTGCCTGTGTAGATATTGTCCAATGGTTTGGCAGGATTTAGCTGTTGGAGCTTAAAATGCTGTTACATTTGGTCGTAAAAAAGAGCCACGTTTGTCTTGGAGCTTGTAGCTTAAACTTAACAGTGCATTAACCACATGTAGTGGTCTGTATAAAGTTTATTTAATGCATGGCTGTTTTCAGTTTTCAAGGTTTCAGTGGAGTAGCATTTGTAAGCAGTAGTGCCTTAAGACAAAACAGAGCCTTCTGCATCAGCCAGCAGACTAGGAAAAACTGAATGAAATGTTAATGTTGATATTTGTTTTGAAACAGTTGATATTTAAAATGCATACAGTAAAAATCATCTAGTATTTTATTGCACTTAGATTAACTATATATATATAGGTTTATCCTTTGTGCTTTTTCTTGTGCCTGTGTAGATATTGTCCAATGGTTTGGCAGGATTTAGCTGTTGGAGCTTAAAATGCTGTTACATTTGGTCGTAAAAAAGAGCCATGTTTGTCTTGGAGCTTGTAGCTTAAACTTAACAGTGCATTAACCACATGTAGTGGTCTGTATAAAGTTTATTTAATGCATGGCTGTTTTCAGTTTTCAAGGTTTCAGTGGAGTAGCATTTGTAAGCAGTAGTGCCTTAAGACAAAACAGAGCCTTCTGCATCAGCCAGCAGACTAGGAAAAACTGAATGAAATGTTAATGTACTGGAAGATGAATGTTTAGCTCCTATTAAATACTACCAAGACATTACTCATTTGGCAACATAGATGGTTAAAGCTGTGCTGTTGTTAAAATAAACATAAACATAATTCTCGACTGTGGATTTGTTAACATTTTATTAGATTACGGAGTACTTTGAGGTTTCGTTAGTAGTCAGGGTTATATTTATATTTATTCCTTTAGACACTTTTATCCAATATGACTATGAGAATGCAATATTTATTTTTTAATTCATATAGAGATTCATATAGATTACCTCAAATCTTGATTAAAATATTTTTTTTCCTGGTAATCAGTTGTACCTCAAGTATTTCCTAATGTTTCGAGCCTTAAATAGTGTGTGATCACAGTCTTATACCAGCAGAACTGAACCAATATTACAGCTAATGTTCTCAATTCTATCACACTCCATGAAACCACTGCTCAAATACACACAAAGGCCATAATTGTTATGTAGATTCTGCCAAGATCAACTCCGTAAACATGAATGTTCTTAGGTGAAGTAGTCGTACGACACCACTGCATTTATGCAGGAAAAAAAAGGTTTTCTGTTTAAACAGCAACATGGTTCATTATTTTGCCCATCAAAACCCAGGGCATAAAGGCTCCATTGTACACCTTGATGTTTAAGGTTTTTAGTTCTATTTTAGGCAAAGCACAGTCAAAAGAAACCTCTTTTGCCATTTGAGTCCATTATCAAGTGAATGTTAATAGGCTTGTAAGTGAGCATGAGAATGGACAAGATAGAATAGCACTGTAATTGTCTGCTAGTTTGGAGAAGAAGCCATGTGTCTGGTAAAGGGAGGATCATTAAAGCATCAGGGACTTTCCCTCCTCTTAAAGAAGCCAGAGAAATCGAGAACAAGAATAAAGGAGTGGTGCTCATTACTCTCTACCCCATGGGTAGTATCCCGTTCCTCATCATTTGATGTGGAAATGAGGCTATGGTAAAAGACCATTGAGAAGCTGTTGTCACCAGAAGGACTTTTCACCAAAATGCTCGCGTCTCAGCTTGAGCCGTGAGTGTTATCCACACAGCCATGTCCCACCTGCCCAACGGTTCTGCCTTTCGCTTGTGCTAAACACACACACACACACACACACACACACACACACACACACACACACACACACACACGTTCTCTATTTGTTTTTGATAAACAGTTGACATTGGACTTAAAACTGTAGAATTTGTCAGGGTTTTCATATTTTCAGGGCTGGTGAATGGGTGACGATTGACGACGAACATTCCAGAAAGTTTAAATTTACATGAAATGTAATTAGTTGAACTTTTCTTGACCCACAAGTGAACTTAAGTACATTTTTAGTTAACACTTGATATATTAACACTTTAGTTAACACTAAGTTACACTATAGCACTTACTGTAGTAATAACATAATAATAGAAATTAAGCAGAATTACATGCAGTGTAACACTAAACCAAACTCTAATTCTAACCATAACCTGTTTATGTTGTTAATTATGATTACTCAGTACTTAATCGTATAATTACACAATTAGAAGGACACCTTAAAATAAAGTGTGACCCAAGCAATTTCATAATTATTTCTATTGCTTTTGAAATATGATTGAAGTGTACTGTAAGCATTTATAGTAAATTAAAATACATTTCCATTGATATTTGTATGTCAAGTTTTTAAATATATTTGTAATTACAAATTTTTAAAGTTACAATAGTACATTTAAAATGTATTAAAGGGGTCATATGATGCGATTTCAAGTTTTCCTTTCTCTTTGGAGTGTTACAAGCTGATTGTGCATAGATAAGATCCCTGAAGTTGCAACGACTAAAGTCTCAAAACCAAAGAGATATAAATGTGAGTTTTTTTATATGAAGCTGTTATCACATTCTTTGGTTAGGAAAGAACTCACAGAAGATTTACAGCACAGCGATCTGGATAACATCACAGGAGTTCAAGACAAATTGCCTGATAGTGAGGAGGACATTCCTGTTTCATAAAAACACTCTTACTGTCACGAATCCGGTCCATGGCCTTCCGGCCGATTGCCACTAGTGGTCATTCTACCATTACATTGATTCTCACACTACACAAACTGTTAGATGTCACTCCGGACTACAGTTCCCATCATCCATTGCACTTACACAGCTGAATTCACTGATTACACAGCCGTCACATATCACACGCTCACCTGAGAGCCATTACACACTCTATTTAACACTCTTTCAGTTCCTGTTCAGATCGCCGTGTATTGTTCTGCATTTTCCACTCCCCAAGTGTTAGCTGCCTTACCGAGCCATTGTTTTAGTCTTGTGTATCGTTCTGCGTTTATCACTCATCTAGCGAAAGCTGCATTAGTGTCTTGTTTTCCTTGTTTTCATCGTCTTACCTTGTCTGTTTCCCCGTGTTCTGATCACTGCCTGTGTACCTGGATAATCCCTTGAGTCTCGCCCAATTGGATACTGTTCGCCCCTGCCTGGACCTTTGCATTGTACCTGGATTATCCCTCTTGCCTTGCCATCAATATACCTGTTTGCCATTGTCTGACCTATACCTGTTTTTGACCATGTCTCTTGTGAATAAAGCCTTGCAGATGGAAAGCCTGTGTTCCCTCCGTTACACTTACATACTGTCTGTCTAGCAACAATTCATGAATTATTAATCCACATTTTTCTCTTCATTTAAATACATATCCAGTCTGCCTTTTTTGCTTATGTTATGCAATGTTATGTTACCTTTGGTTGTGTTTCTCTGTTCCTGTTCTCCTCATCTGTGAGCATGGGGGGGGCATGCTCACAGATGAGGACAAAACAGCCTTGGATGAAGTGGATTAGAGCCCTTCACAGGCCTCAAATATAGGCCCAAGCCCGTCTTTTTTCCCCTTTCCCCAATAAAAGCTTATACTACTGTTTCAGCTAATAGTTCAGTTTTGTATGTAATGGAGACGTGATTATATTTTGTTTCGTTTTTTTATCAAGTTAATTTAGAAAATTTTTTGTTTGGTAAATGTAAGTTTTTTTTTAAAGTAACGGCCAGCGGCAGACAGTGAGTTGATCATAGCCTATATGTTTGATCTATTTAGCCTTCTCAAATCATCAGGACTTGCCTAAAATAAAATCTATATATAAAACAGTTCAAGCATATCACAATGTTAGTTTAAATGTTTAACCTAGATAAATGAGAGCTGAAGCTAAAGCGTTCTGCAGGACATGGAGGCGCCAGAGCGATCACTTGCATTTTTTTCTAACAGTGGAAACAACTTAAAATACCCAGTCTATTTTGCTCATAAAGTTATGAGTAATACATCATTCTAAACTGTCAAGGGTCTAGTTTTATTTATGTGCACTGACAATATCAACAAAACGTTGTGCTTTTATAAAATAAAGAAAACAAACGCTTTCTGCCGTCTCGGGCTTGAACAGGAGCGCTTCACAATGATGAACCTAAACTCAGACATGATCAAAATATATAGAAAGCTTTAAATTACAACTTTAAAACGAAAAAATAATAAATAGTAAATAGACTCCTAATAAAATAAACTCTTTCATTATGTAATCCGTGCATTTCTCTCTAAAGGCACATCCAATTAGGAGATGGCGAGTCATTTTTTCATCACTATAATTGATGGAAGGCCCGATTATAATTTGCGTTTTATTTTATAACTCCGTACGGTTAAAAAATAAAACAAAAAGTACTTTTCACTATAAATTTTACAGGTAGCTTGAATGTAAAACATTGTCATGAATTCGTTGTATTCCCATTTGTAAAATAGCCAACAAATTAATTGTTGTAGGCTAACCCGATCTCATGAAAGTGCGTATAGCACAATTTTCTGCTTCTATTTGGCGTAATATTTCTATGCAGAAATTGACTTTGGCATGCAAAAGACTGATAAATTCATAATTAACGGCATGGGTTCAGTCGACAGAAATACGTGACACACAGGCCTATAATAACTGTTGAAATGTTTGCAGGGCAAATCTGAGGTAAGTCTGAGCACTCATGGTACTCACAGTGCGTACAGCCGTACAGCTGCAGGTGCCACAGACTCGGACAGTTGTCATGGTAATAAACACCGTAAACAGCAAACGTTCGCGTGTCCGCGTTTAATGTGCATATCCTATATGAAAAGCATTTTAGGGGGCCCTTGGCTTTTGAGGGCCCAAGGCGGTCGCCTACCTTTGACTAATGGGTAAGTCCGCCCCTGGTTCCATGTAGTTACAGGGTAAGTACAATATTTGTGGGCTGTAAATTAAAGTGGTGCTTTGTTCCCCCTTGTTCCATGTAGTTACAGAGTAAATACAACATTTGCGGACTGTAAATTAAAGAGGTGCTTTGTTCCCCCCTTGTTCTATGTAGTTACAGGGTAAATACATCATTTGAGGGCTGTAAATTAAAGTGGTGCTTTGTTCCCCCTTGTTCCATGTAGTTACAGAGTAAATACAACATTTGCGGACTGTAAATTAAAGAGGTGCTTTGTTCCCCCCTTGTTCTATGTAGTTACAGGGTAAATACATCATTTGAGGGCTGTAAATTAAAGTGGTGCTTTGTTCCCCCTTGTTCCATGTAGTTACAGAGTAAATACAACATTTGCGGACTGTAAATTAAAGAGGTGCTTTGTTCCCCCCTTGTTCTATGTAGTTACAGGGTAAATACATCATTTGAGGGCTGTAAATTAAAGTGGTGCTTTGTTCCCCCTTGTTCCATGTAGTTACAGAGTAAATACAACATTTGCGGACTGTAAATTAAAGAGGTGCTTTGTTCCCCCCTTGTTCTATGTAGTTACAGGGTAAATACATCATTTGAGGGCTGTAAATTAAAGTGGTGCTTTGTTCCCCCTTGTTCCATGTAGTTACAGAGTAAATACAACATTTGCGGACTGTAAATTAAAGAGGTGCTTTGTTCCCCCCTTGTTCTATGTAGTTACAGGGTAAATACATCATTTGAGGGCTGTAAATTAAAGTGGTGCTTTGTTCCCCCTTGTTCCATGTAGTTACAGGGTAAGTGGCTACAACAAATTGCTCTGAAACTATTGTTTATACAGTAGGTCATATACATTATATATGAGGTAATGTATCAATAAACATGGTGGACTGTTTTATTTAATTCAAATATTGTTTGCAATTTACTATAGGCCTACTGCTGGGTTAAATGAACCCAAAATGGGTTTTAAAATTAAAATCACACACAATATGACAACAGTAACAACACAGGCAACAGATAGCCTAATAAAAGATTAACATTTATTACACCAGTTCTGAAAAAAAGCAAAGCAACTCCATACTTATACAGATTATACAGTTAAACCAAATTCCTTAAAAAATTTTTGATTTTAGATGTTTTTCACCCACTGACTTAATGACTAGTTGATTAACTAGTGATGACTAGTTAAACTATTATGGCCAAACCATCACACCAATAAACACACAGTAAATCCATTACACACAGATGTAGGTTACAATTGGAATGCTTCTGTATCATCGTAACATTAAAATATAAAAACTGAATGAAAGGAATAATGTTGATTCATGTTGGTACAGAATAAATAGATTCTGCTCATTCATTGGTTACTTAAAGTGGCCTCAGCATTACAAACACACGCGACATTTCCAAACTTCTGATGGCTGTGTAGTTTGGAAGTACACAACCCTGCAACTTTAGTGGGACAAACAGGTCTATAAAGCACGAGCGGCGCACACACAAACAGAAACTTGTCATTGGCTGCCCCGCGATATTAGTAAAATAGTTTCACAGCTGAAAAGCCATATGACATTTTTCAGTAGCGAGGTTCTTGAAGCAGTTCAACTTAAAGATTCGCTATTAGTAGACGCTGCTGTTGAATACTGCTGAGAGACGCACAGACGCAGGTATTCACACGCACTTAATCTCTCTCCCTCTCTCTCTCTTTCGCTCTCTCTCTCTAATAACTGAGTTAGACTGCATTAGCCTGCATATCAATGGCTCAAGCCTCCGTTATTAGCTCTAAAATGAAGTTTTGAAATTTGCAAAGGAAGGTTTGGGAGGTGAGTAAAAAAATAGCTAGTTCAACACACACCAGATTTCAGGACGGAAACATGTCAAATGTCTTGAAACAAATCATCTGAACAATTGATTTGTGATTGTGACTCCAGGCCGTTAAAATGATTAGAGAAATAATGCACTGTGACCACATCGCAGTGCTTATTAATGGAATGGTCTTTCTCAGTTCTCAAACTAATTAAGAACTGTATTCGATTTTTATTGACTTCATAATTAATGGCATGGCTGGGTCAGTCGACAGAAATACGGGACACATGAAACAGGCCTATACCTGTGTCATGCTGGCATGAGAATGTTACGCAGTGTGTACAGGAATTATATGTCCATCTGTAGGATCAAGGTTGAAAATGTAGTTTTGAACAAGATTTGCATAGCGAAAAAATGCCCTCATTAAAATGCTCTTTTGCATCGTTTGATCATTATTTGACGAATTACTGCTGCCATCATCAATAAAACAGTGTACACGGAAATTTACACTCTAAAAAAACATTTAACCCAACCGCTGGGTCAAAACAGCCCAATTGCTGGGTTTGTCCCTATTTTACCCAGCGCTGGGTTATATTTAACCCAGCAATTTTTAGAGTGTATTTTTAATAAAAAAGTTACTTTGAAATAGCTGTGGTTAAACTGAAAATACTCCACAGTGCTTATAGGGCCTGGTTATATTGACATTTTATATATTCATAAACTATAATTATAAACTGAATCATATCTTTTTGATTGAAGTACTTAGAGAATTTAAGAATTTAAACTGAACATACTGAGTGAGATACTGAAAACTGCATTCATTTTATTAATTATAAATGTTATCATTGTTGCATGAATAAACAATGGATTTAGTTGTTTTATGAATTCTGTGATAGTTACAATTGTCAGACAAATAGGCGTCAGTGAAATAAAGTTTAAAAACTGCATAGACAAAAATAAAGTATAGCACTGTTTTTACTTTAAGGCTGAGAATGTATAGTAACCCTTGTAAATTAGAGTAAACCCATGGGAAAGGAAAAATGCCTAATTAGTAACATTAGCAAAACATGGTTTTTATATGGATCTCTGTTTATAACAAAAGCCCATAAACAGGCGTCCCATGGTAATTGTGTCAGTGTGCTTGTGATTAGCGAGATGAGACACACTAGTCTAATAAAGCGTGAAACCCCCAAATGGGGCATGGTTACCCCCCTAAAAGTAGTGAACTAGGTAAATTGGCACCTCACACTGGTTTTTCTGGAGCTCTTCGGACTGGCAGGCGTCACCAAAGCCTGGCACAAGACACATGCATGAAGACTGAACATGCAAACAGTCACTCGGACTGCTTATTTTCCCTGACTTGGCAAAGTTTACTTGCCTTGCCAGTTCAGGAAGAGGCAATTGGTTCTTAAAGTGTCTCAAAATGAGGCAGGCTGGCCATTTTTTGTAGGACCCAACAGGACTGTGAAATTTTGTTCTCTTGGCTTCATTTGCCATCTTCTAAAATTAAATTTTCCATGACTATTCTGCAGAACAACAATGAATAGTATATAATGACCTTCAGTGCATTAGCTTATCTGAACTCTCCAATGTAAAAGCTTTTACCATTTTCATGTAATTTAAACTATCTCTTAGTGAACTCCAAACTTGCAGAATAGGCTATAATTACTGTAAATTCTTTAAGATAAAGGTGCAGCATTTTTTTTCACTTTACACCTCAAAAATAGTAATTTTGAAAAATGTTTCTATTATGATGTAAATAAAGACATGAAGTCTTAAATCTTTTCAGGAGCCTAGAAAACAGTGGCTGTTTAATTCTACATAAAGCGGGTCACCCGTCATGCTTGCTACCATGTCGAGGTCACACACCCAGCCAAATGCTACTTTATTTGCATAATATAATGAACATGTTTTTTTTTTGTACAATTAATTGCATGATATTTAGAATTAAATGAAAATGTATTATGGTTTAAAATTTATATTAAATGCATTTAATTCCACTTTATAGTGTTTTGTGACCCACTTAATTAGGGCTTAAGCACATCATTAAATGTAATTTTTTACATTTCATAATTGTCTTTGAAATATGGTTTTAGGTGTTGAATGTATACTGACAAGAATTGAAGGTAAACTAAAACATACTTTAATATAATTTCTATTGAAACTTATATGACATGCATTTATATTTGTAATTACACATGCAATGATGAAGTTGCAACTTAAATTTGCATTTGCATTTTAAATGTTATACCAACTAACACACTCAAGTACTTTACATGTGCTTTAGTATCTTTGTCTACACATCAAAATAAGTGTACTTCTTTTAAAGAACAACTTTAAAGTAAAACTTTTAAATGGACATTATTAAAAAGTGCACAAAGAAACAGTCATGAAAGTGTTCTCTCTTTAAGGCCGTTTATTTCATTAACACTATATTACCTGCAACAACTTTTTTTTTTAAGATTTGAGGTAGACTACAAGTGCAAATTTAATACAATTAAGCAAATTTCTTTATCTCAATTTATCATATAATGGGCAAAATAAATAAATAGGCTTTTTTTTTAATCAAATGGACTTAAGTTTTTACATTACATTCATTTTCTAGGCCGATTAGTTCTTACCCAGGCAAATTAAAATGTTGTGCACAAAAATTTCTACCTTCTTTATCACCATCTCCATTGTTTGCATCCTGATCTCCCTCGCGTGCCTGTCTGCCCCCACAGATCAGTGGAGTATGCTGGAGCTCGCACTGCTGCTGATTATGAAGAAATATTGCCATGACCTCATTCTCACAACAGCTGATGATTCACACATCACTGAAACTGAGGATGAACATTGTATTCGTTCATTCTTCTTATTGGCATGCCATACTTGCTTCAAGGTCTTACATACTTGCTGTGATACAGCTTTCTTTTAATGCAATCATCTTTTCAGATGAAAGTCCTCTATAGCCATATAGTCCTCTGTAGCTCTATAAAGCCCATTAAAGGAGTTTGATGAACAATTTTCTTTCCAATGGACACTATACTTCCTGTGTACACAGGAAGCTGGGCTGGGTCATATGAATGTACTTGTCCTTTTTTAGGTGAAGGTGAAGTGATGATGTGTGGCCAAGTATGGTGATCCATACTCGGAATTTGTGCTCTGCATTTAACCCATCCAATTGCACACACACACACGCATGTGAACACACACCCAGAGCAGTGGGCAGCCATATTGCTGCGGCACACAGAGAGCAGTTGGGGGGTTTGGTGCCTTGATCAAGGGTCTCACCTTGATGTATTTTCATCAAGGTATTGAGGGTGGAAGAGAGCGCTGGTTATTCACTCCCCCACTGACAATTCCTGCTGGACCAGAGACTCAAACCCGCAATTTTTGGGTTACAAGTCCGACTCTCTAACCATTAGGCCACAACTGCCATTAGGCCACGACTTAGATTAGTTAATAGCCTTTAGTTGATGTTGCTGCCTGATTTGACAATGTAAATCAAGTAAAACCACAAGATTAACCACAGTTTGTTTTGTTTTTGGCAAATCAAGTGATTCGTTTTTCTTCATATGAGCTCATAATAGCAACTCTACACAGTCAATTCACAGCCGCCTTTCAGGTCACTGGTAGGACAGAGAGTGGGAGTGGAAGTGGGAGGAAGATGGCGATGCCAATAGCATTCTCACAGGTGCCGACTCCGGTACAATGAAGTCCAAAAGGATGTGGTTTCATCTGTACCACCACACCCTGCCTGAGTGCTGAGTAACTGGGAAAAGCAGAAGCCTGATTGACGAGGCCAGCAGTATTTGTGTTTGGCTAAGCTAAATTAAGCACATGTAGCCATAATCTTACCCCTCTGCATCAGCATTTCACACAGGGACAATCTACTCTATTACACTGGCCTTCTTCTGGTATATGCCTGTCACTTCTGATCTGATTAGTGGTTTTGGTGAACTTGTTCTCACTGTTCTCATACAAAAGGTGGGCTGTTGAAACAACAGTGAACCGCATCAGAAAACACGCCAAGCTAAATTCAAAAGATCTAGCATAATGCGACCCTTATCATTCATGCACTTATATGTTTGAGAAACAGATGGGTTTCAGTATTAGTGTTGCTTGGATGGTTACACCTCTCTGTTCCCACTGAATTAATTTCATATTATGTTTTTAATTTATGTGAGGCCTATTATCAACCCTCACTGCTTTGTATGGGATGAAATTGTGATAACCGCCAAAGGTAACAGAAGAAAATATAAGCAGTCTGCAAAAAAATGATGGATGAACAGTTTCTCAGACAACAAAGTAGCATTTCTGGGATGAAAACCTAAAAAAAAAAAATAAATTTGGTAAACTGTAAATTGTAAACATGATATAAGATGAATAATTAATAAAGACTCATGGCCGCAGTATTACCACCTTAGATATCAATAATTCACAGATCTGCCAGTTATTTGTTACTTTTTTTAATACTAATAGAAAAGAATCAATACTAATAGACAATGCTAGAAGCACAAACAAGTAAAGGTTTGGATGTAGACTCTCTGCAGGTTAGTGGTTACTATTCTTCAGAAGGGTCAAATCCTGCTCCTGGAGGACCAGTGTCCTGCAGTGTTTAGCTATAAACTGCCCTAACACACTTACCTGGATGTTACTAAGGCTGTGATCCATTTCAAATTTGAATGGCCTTCCCTCACTAACGCTCCTCCGTTTTGTGGAGTTGGAGGTACGCTATTGCTTACGTTGAATGAGTGTCCACTTGGGGAACTCATGCAATTGGTTTCAATGGAATGCACTAAGACCTTGATCCCTTAGAATTTGCTGTGGATTTGATTGATTATTTACAACTTTTTTCCTTATGAATTGCTTTGTGCACCACTCTATGATCTATAGAAGGGGTGGCGAATGTCGGTTCTGGAGAGCCGCAGCCCTGCAGAGTTTTGCTTCAACCCTAATCAAACACACCTGAACAAGCTAATCAAGGTCTGAACAGTTACTAGGAAGCTACAGGCAGGTGAGTTTTAATTAGGGTTGGAGCTGAACTCTGCAGGGCTGCGGCTCTCCAGGACCGGAGTTTGCCACCCCTGGTCTATAGGTATGCTTGGGCTGTTATGGACAAAGAAAACGATAAATTGTGCAAAAAATAAATGGTTAAATCTTAAAATGATTCATGTATCATACATACAGTTGTGTGGGTGGGTGTGGGTAAGTTAAATGCTAATTCACTGTTCCTCGGGAGTTTGATTGACAGGCGATCTGACCAGTCATAATGCTGAATCTGCCATTTTGTCCAACAAACAAACCAGACGGGTGAGTAGATTAACGTCGGTGAACTTGAACTTGAAAAATGGAGTGCACTGACATCTCTCCGTGGTTGAAACAAGATACCTTCTGATGAGGGATGCACCGATATCAATTTTTCCAGTACTCGCCCGATACCGATACTTTTACTTTTGGTACTTGCCGATACCGAGTACCGATACCGATATTTTTTTTGCATTTGTAATTTTTTTAAATATTGGGTACAGAAACCAAAAGAGTATGTATAATGTTAGTTGGTTAACTTCATTTATCAAATAGATACAGTCAAACCAAAATTTATTCAGACACCTTCAACATTTCTCACATTATCACAGTTTATTCGCTATAGTTTAGAAAATGGTAATAAAATATGACAAGAACTCAGAGTTAAACTGTGTCAGAACAAATTCATCTTGATAACATTAGATAACTTTGATAGAAAGGTATGTAATGGATTACAATCAACCAAAAATTATCCAGACAGCTGTTAGTATGACAGTATTTACACAACAATCAATACTTTGTCGGGCAACCCTTAGCCTTAATGACAGCCTGTAGTCTCCTGGGCATGCTGTCACCCAGCTTCATGCAAACCTCAACTTCAGTTTTATTCCCAGACTCGGTCTGCACACACTAGTTAAAAAATATCAAAAATTATATCTGGTCTCTGAATAATTTTTACTTCGGTTATTTTCACTGTTAATTTTTTTGCTCTATGGTACATCATCTTTAATTTAATAGCATTAGAGCTGCTCCATTGCAGCGGCTTAGTACTGTAATCACGCGCTTTGCTGTAATAATGCAGGGAACCACTCGTTATAAATCTCCTAACTGTGATATTTTCAGAAATAGAAGTCGTGATTTTTCATCTGAAACGTGCAGCGATTTATATTCCAAAGCCACTCATATAATGCAGAAACACTCAAGCAAGCAAACCACGCACAACACGTGCACGTATTTGTACTGAAGCATAGAAGAATAGTGCAGCCTAGCGCATTTCACACAAGCTGCTAGATTCACTTTCGCCAGAAAGTCGTGTATGCCTAAGGTTAAAAATAAATTATGTTTATAGTGAATGCCCCTATAAATGGTCTTATTTTTACGCTTTAGTTTTAATCCAAATGATGCGTGTGCTTAGTGAGCGAACATCAAAGATCACACAACAGAATTGCTCTCTCTCTCTCTCCCTACCGTTAAGTAACTTGTACATTGTTTTACTTACTTGTTTTTGACATATCCAAACGAACTACAAACTTTCCAGTGATGTCTGTGAGAAAGGTATAATCACTCGACAAGCTCGCGCATCTGCGCCGCCGGGCGCTCAATCCACTCAGTTTGCTTTGTTTATCAGCTGGTGCACATCAGCTATACAGGCGTTAATACTGAATGTTTAACATTATATTCATTGCATACATATACTTTGTAGTAGACATCTTTTACTCCTTTCTGCTGTCTGTTAACGGTGTTTCTTTGTTTGAAGAAGGTGCTTATCACATGCTGTGTGGTATCGGCGTTTGGTATCGGGGCATTTTAACGAGTACGAGTACAAGTACAGACCAGTATCGGGCCCAATACTTCTGATGTTCATTCATGTTTATTTCATGCTATAGTAAAGAGGAAGAGATGATCGTTTCACGTGCCGCTTGAACTGAGGTGCTGCAGCGTTCTGTCACAACACATTAAAGAGCCACAAACCTGTATTTATTGTTTGAATTTCTTAAAAAATGTCAAAATTTAGGACTGGAGCTAAACCCTGCAGGACAGTAGTCATCCAAGAGCAGGATTGGACAATTCTGTTAAACATGAATAACAGTTAAAGCTCTTGAATCTAGATATTTCCACATATAATCTAAATCTAGATATACAGGGTCTATACCTGTAGAAAATGTGTCTCAGAGCAAATGTTCATTAGACATAGTGTGCTTGTGTTTTGACTGTGATGGCCAACAACATGGGTGTGAACTAGAGTAAAAGTACAGCAGCATATATAAAAAGGTCACGAGTACTGACAGCAGTGGCATCAGTTTACAAATCTGCTATAAATAACATGCTTCTGCAAACCTGACCCACTTGGGAGCTGCTTGCATGTTTTTAAATGTATATTTACTTCAGAATTAATTGTAAAATAAATAAATAAATCTCTCTGTGCTGTAAATTGCTTTATGTGGCACTTTCAGTACATGCCTCTGTTGGTTTGAGTAGACCAACATGTCAATTTCTGTCTCATTCAATGGCAAGCATTTAGAACAGGACCCCTCTGTTTGTTCAAAGAATGGCAGATTCAGGTGGAAACCTGATTGGAAACAATTACTGTGTTTATCATTCTGTTGGGTGCCCCTAGTGGTACAGAAATCACATACTTGTAATCACATTACTTGTAACCTATTCAACATATTGATAGATCCATCAAACAGAACTGAATTGCACTGAAGTTAGACTCCTAAGCTCTGACAAGCACATTTGCCGTGAATCACGCTAAGCTAAGATGCTCACTGCTGTGAAGAATGAAGAGCATGGGAACAGGTGAGATAGCCTCCTCATATTTCTGGTATATCAGTCACCCTGCTTCACTGGAAAGCAATCAGGACCAATGTGAAGTTGCACTGTGTGCCAGCTTTGGCAAACAATAGTCTCCTCCCTCGTCAGATATAGTGATCTCGTTCTCCTCCCAAGGTGATTGTTGTCCATCAGGAATCCAGCTGATGATGTGAAGTGTCACTGTATGAAGGTGTTTGGAAAGGTGTTGCTATGTTGCATGAAAGGACTTTGAAACCACAGCAGAAATAGTGGGGGATCATGTGGCTGAAAGTTGAAACAGAACCAAATATGTAAGTTTAAGGTCAGATACCAACAAGCAAGGACGCATTCATCTTAATATGAACTCTGGAATGTCATCTGCTCCTATTATACCAATGTAAATAATGCCTCTGAAACCATCTACACACTTGAGCACACTTGCACGCACACAGTGTGACTTTACATAATTGCTGTAACAATTCCAAGAACATCAACTGCACATTGGTGATGCAGACTCCATCTGCTTGAGTGTTTATGGGAATAGCAACATGTGCCAGCGTCCCACAGGAGTCCTCTTAAACACTCTCCTCTCTTGACTGGTCAAGTGGTTCCGTCTGGTAGCTGTGCTCCTGTAACTCCTTCATCCACCCTGAGGAAAGTTCTGATCTCACCCAGCGGGCCATAAAACAGTTTGGCGCCAGACTCTGGGCCTGCAATTTCCCTGTAACGCATCTGTCAGCAGGAAACCAAGGCCAGATTAAGAGGACAGTGGGCCATGTCTTGTTTGTTTCATTGTCATGCCCCCTACTTTGTCAGCTGTTACTGTTCTTACCACTAACGCTCAGCTAACAAAAGATGCCAGGCTCTCAACAGCACTGTCTGTTTGCCCCTCAAAAGCTGGATATCTTGATTTGTTTATTTTATCAGGGAAAACTATTTTGTCCTGGAACGACTCCAGTTTTTGTGGATGTTCTTTTTGTGCAGTAAGAGTGCAAGACGTTTTGGTCCACTTGCTGCAGACTTCATGCTAGTCAAGACAGACAAAAACCTACAGAGTCTACTAGCAGGGCACATTGCTTGCCAAAGAGCTACTAGTCAGCTGAATTTTGAGTCAATACTAGCTGCGATTGGAGATTCCAGGTCTTTCTGAGAACCTGGAACTAAAGTCAGTGATGGACAGTAACAAAGTATTTTTACTTCATTACTGTACATTAAGTATCTGCACACTTTATCAGAGTATTTTTATTTTGAGAAACTTTTACTTCATTACATCCCCAAACATAATATAATGCTTTTCATCCTAGATTTCTTAAAAACTTGTCATTCCTCGTTATTTTGAACTAGAGAACTCGTCACCCGCTCCGAGACCTGATAGCGTTGACCGATTCGTGAAAGAGCTGTTTATTTTCAATGCACCTGTTAAATCGGTTCGCAAATTGCACTGAACGATTCATTCACGAATTGTACTGTATTGCAGCTTTTCTCGAGTCAACAATTCATTGATTCAAATGATCCAGTCAGAGCTTGTCTCGATTTAACAATTCAGTGAATTCACAAATCTGAATCAAAATGAGCCAAGAATGGGAGATGCTTGGAGCTTGAGCGAGCGCGCGACTGATAGCATGAAAAGTAAGTTACTAATTCTGAATTTTAGGATTTATTATAGTTAATGAAAATCATATTTAGGTTACAACTGTCAGTTGTTTGTGAACTACATCTGCTTTAAAAGGGCGAGCTGTTTAAGCCCACTGTATGAAATGCTTGAAACATAATGTATGAAATATAACATTAAAATGTTAACATTAACTAAGGGCAAGTGGGATCCCCCAGAAATCGCATTCCGGGGGCACCTACATACCGAAAGGGCACTGATGCTTCTGGGAGAAACAGTAAACAGATTTGTATCATTCCACCAAGAAAAGTTTGCAGCTTGCTGCATGTTGCAGTTGGAACTGATTTTTTTTCTTTTTAAGTTATATTTTTGTTTTTAATTCCCATACTTGGAATTAGTGCTCTGCATTTAACCCATCCAAAGTGCACACACACAGCAGTGAACACACACACACAGAGCAGTGGGCAGCCATTTATTCTGTGGTGCCCAGGGAGCAGTTGGGGGTTTGGTGCCTTGCTCAATGGCACCTCAGTCATGGAATTGAAGGTGGGAGAGAGCGCTGTACAATCACTCCCCCCACCTACAATCCCTGCCGGTACGAGACTCGAACCTGCAACCTTTGGGTTACGAGTCCGACTCTCTAACCATTAGGCCACGACTTCCCCCATATGTTGGAGTGCACCGCACAAGACTGTATGTCCGATGGGAAATCGTATTCTTGAATGGAAGAAAATTCTGTCCTTAGACTCATACATTTTCAACTAATTTGTTCACTGTTGTCCTTGCAGCCTTAGCTGGAGATTTCTGCACTACTACACCCTACTTTGTATATTTCCAGTGCGCATGAAAAGTACATACCACATTCTCACTGATAAAATACACAGTTTTAATAAATATAAGGTAAAGCAGTACTAGGCCATGCTGCCACACCATAAAATTGTATCAATTGGTGACAGATGTAGAACTGGTATTGTAGCAGAAGGGGCTGTGGTTAATATTCAGCCAAAAAAAGCAAGTATGCAGATAGATGTCAAAAATCCACCGGATACTGTGCCCCATCCAGACTCCTTTTACAATATTTTCAATGTAGCTCTATGATTTGGAACAAACTGTGCCTAATCCATCATACTACGTTGTACGGAAGACTGGGGCCATTTTTTGGTATGAAAATGTTATGTGCCAAATGTAGCACTGTTTACATTTAGAAGGACTATACTATAGATGATAAAATGAAAGTTAATACAAGAAGGGGATTTTTAAAGCACTAATAAATCATATTAACCCACTTTATGCCAAATCATCACTCAAACCTGCTTGTTATGGAATACATTTACAGAATAAACTTGAGAAAATAAACTTGATTGTAGAACAATGAGCAGAAAATTGGAGGTTAGTTGCTCAAAAACCTCTGTGGACTAATGTTTTTGGGTCTTCAGTTCACTTTGCTAATCCATTTTACAGGGTGAGGACATATTTTCTGCAGTCGTTTCAAAACTGAAACCCAATATGTGAGTAAGATGAGCTTGATTGTTTTATTTTGGCTGGAAAAAACAAGCGCTTACAAGGGGATATAAGAGATTATTAAAGATACACACAGAGTTTTGATGGAATGGCAGTGTGCTGAGTAAGCCAGAACAGACACAACTCGACATTCCAGTGGACTCCTGGGTATTCTCAGGAATCTCTCTGGCCAGCTGGCTGAGCTCAGGGACCTGTGCTGGGGGAGAACGCCACTGAATTAATGCATGTGAAAAATGGTTTCTACATGCAATCAGATGTTTCCTATCACCCTGTCTGGATGTGCAGTGCTCCCTCGGGAATATGATTCTAGAATAAACTAAACATTTATGAAAACCAAACTGTTGTTAGTTTTAGCACTGATAATATCTAGTATATCTCTATAATATCTCTCTTCAGTTTTTACAAGTTTGTCAGTGTAAACAAGGTTTTATCTTTGAACTACAGAAAACCCTTTGGATATTAAAATGATAAATCTACATACAGATTAAAAGGAGTAAAGGAAGAAAACAAATATCCTTGAGACCAAGACAGGAAGATGGTTTCTATATTAGATTTTCTCACTGCAAAAATGCATACATTATTGGGAGTAAATTGTTTATGCTGAGGGCATATCTTGGATAACATCTTTATGTGAAATGCCTGATTTACTTGTCACAATCAATGGCTACATTCACTAAATAAGCCATGTCAATAGGCTTTCAGAAAATCTACAGCCCCATAATTCTGTGTGAAGTTTAGGGTTTCAAAATGTATCGAACATTTTTTCACAATTATGAACATCGTCATAGCATACATGTCTGTTGAGCACCTGATTGCAATGGCTAATCAGAGGCATTTGAATGAGTCACAGCTCATTTCTATATATAATAAATTCACAATTTAAATGAAAGGATTTTTATGCTGCTAAGAGAACCAATGGTCATGTTCACATGTGCACATTTTCTGAAAAATTATTGTTCTGTGAGTGAGTCACAGACACAGTGGTGATGATTGACATAGTGATAACCACAGCGACATGTTTTCATCTTGTGTCTGTGAACAAGAAACATGGATGCAAGAGTTAAACTTGTTTGCTATTTTTGACCAAAGTAATAGTTATAGTCACAATTACAATATCAAAGGAAATAAGCAGTTCAAATTAGTTTTATCACAATTGTGCAACTGTAGCAAAGCTCCACAAATTTTGTGTTCAAGAATTGATAGCCAGCGATCATGCAAAATAAAGAAAAGAGCATAACTTTTTTGTGCTTCATAGAAAAAATGCCAATATGAGCATTTGTAGATGACAATTTATTTTGTAAGTTGCTTGCAAGTGCTTTTAAAATCCACTTGTTTCAAAAATCCTTTTGAATGGGTATGATTTTTATTGTTTTATTTTATGCATACTGTATGTCATAGTTGTAGTGAGTGTGAGACTCAAAGCCAGCAGTGTTGGGTTGCTCTTCTTGGAATCAGTGTATAAAACACTTGTGTCACCTGCTGCCTGCAGACTTCATCTAAACGCAGGACAAGAGGAGATTTCCTGGAACTGCTCCAAATTTTACAAATTCTTTACCAGCTGAAAAATACATACATTTTCATGGTGAGATTGAGATCTTTGCATCTCGTAATAATGATATTACTAGTGTAGAAGCTTTAGTGAGAGAGATTACATTGCCTTGCTGACACCACTATCATACAAAACCCAAAGTGTCCAGTATACAGTTGTCCCTAAGATCCCTGTTTGATTTGTGCTCCTCTTACCACATGTTATCTAACAGCTGCTGTGCAAAAAAATATAAATAAATTAAAGGAGGGGGATGCAATGCATTTATCACAGTGGACGCCACAGGAGGCCATCGTCCCTGCCAGAGACTGAAACTAAACTGGTTTAATGTTCTCATGTTCTCAGCAGAGTTTTCCTAACATTACATTAGTAGACAGGAAAGAATACAACATGACATCCGTCAGAATTTTTATTTAATTTCAGTTCATTTCAAGTGGGATTTACCAATATGATGCACTATTATTCTTTAAACTTAGGGTTAGTGTAAAGCATTTTAATACATATCCAGATTTTCCAAACCAGTTGTATTTTAAATCATTATTTATTTATTAACAACTATTCGATGACTATAAAAATGGCACATAAATAAGCTTATTTGGTAGCAAGTTGGTACAAAAGGGGTTCAACACCTCCAAGTATATAATGTGCAAACGTGCAATGCTTTAAGATAGAAAATCAAACTTAAATGACAATTCAAAACAGTGGCGTAGGCCAGCTGTTTTTCAACTCAGGCACAAATCATTAATTATAAAACTAATAGTTCCGGGCCTTGATTCTGTTTTGTTGAGCCGCGTTCGAAGCTGTTGTAAATGACTCTACAAACATACACCTTTGTTTATGTTTGTCTGTTGCTTGGCAACCACTTTGTTGCAACCACAACTGTTTCTGAAGAACTACACTGTTTGGTGGAAGAATACTGTTTTTATTAATATCATTACACTTTATTTGCTCTGTTTTATTTTGTGAAACCTAACTACGTATATGGAATAACCGTTTTATAAAAGCAATAGGCCCCGTGAAGCCGTAGTTTACAGTGAATTTATAACAGCTTAGCTGTTATAAATTCACTGTAAACCACGGCTTCTTGGGGCTTATTGCTTTAATTACCACCTATCTGGCATTATCTGTTCAATGTGCACACCAGCATTACTCCAGAACAGCAGTGTAAAACCTGTTGTTAAAAAAGTGTAAAAAAGTGTGTTTAATTTAGGTTGGAGCTCAGGACAGTGCCCTCTAGGAACAGGTTTGTACACCCTTTTCCAGAACTATCGCTATACTCTATTCATAAAGAAAGCATGGGACTGGAAGCTACCGTACTCACTCTACCAAACAGGACAAGTGTAAATAATGTGCGGTTACAGCCATCAAATCGGCAAACTGAACAATTCTTTAACCCTAATTATTATCTTCACTGGCTAGCTTGTCCTGCTTATGAACTTGAATAATACTTCAAATTGTGCAGTGTGTTGAGAAGTCTGCTACTTCTATCAACTGTAGCAATTGGACTTACAATGTGTGCCATACAGTGGGCAAAATATTAGAGAGACAACCACTCAGATCACCCTGGGTGCTCCACCAGCCACCAGTAACACTCTAGTAACCCTAAACATCCTTACATCCACATTTAGACATGCTTAAACCACTCAAGAATACCACAGAATCTGCATAGCAGCACTATGACAACCACCTAGCTGTATAGCATACACTTTATTTGCTCTGTTTTATTTTGTGAAACCTAACTACGTATATGGAATAACCGTTTTATAAAAGCAATAGGCCCCGTGAAGCCGTAGTTTACAGTGAATTTATAACAGCTTAGCTGTTATAAATTCACTGTAAACCACGGCTTCTTGGGGCTTATTGCTTTAATTACCACCTATCTGGCATTATCTGTTCAATGTGCACACCAGCATTACTCCAGAACAGCAGTGTAAAACCTGTTGTTAAAAAAGTGTAAAAAAGTGTGTTTAATTTAGGTTGGAGCTCAGGACAGTGCCCTCTAGGAACAGGTTTGTACACCCTTTTCCAGAACTATCGCTATACTCTATTCATAAAGAAAGCATGGGACTGGAAGCTACCGTACTCACTCTACCAAACAGGACAAGTGTAAATAATGTGCGGTTACAGCCATCAAATCGGCAAACTGAACAATTCTTTAACCCTAATTATTATCTTCACTGGCTAGCTTGTCCTGCTTATGAACTTGAATAATACTTCAAATTGTGCAGTGTGTTGAGAAGTCTGCTACTTCTATCAACTGTAGCAATTGGACTTACAATGTGTGCCATACAGTGGGCAAAATATTAGAGAGACAACCACTCAGATCACCCTGGGTGCTCCACCAGCCACCAGTAACACTCTAGTAACCCTAAACATCCTTACATCCACATTTAGACATGCTTAAACCACTCAAGAATACCACAGAATCTGCATAGCAGCACTATGACAACCACCTAGCTGTATAGCAACATGTTAAAAACACCCAGAATACCATTACAATGTTTTCAAAATGCTGTAATTTTATTGCACTTGTAGATTTCACACAAATGTAGTGAACAATGACAACAAAGCAGACAGCTACATAGAACAGAAGTCACAAGAGCTTGACCAAAGCTTTCCGCTATTGTTGTATGTGAAGGCGCAAAGGAAACAGGATCTTTACTTGGCAGGCGGCCTACACAGTGTTTTAATCCTCCCTTTGACAACACATTACCAGACATAGAAACACACTCTCTCTCACCACCAGACCACTGAGAGTAAGACATGGCCCTCTGGTATTGTGTGACAAGCCAGCATATGTGAGCGTACATTGACAAAAATAGGATTAAGTCACCCAGAGGGTCATATGCCATTCAGAGTGAAGAATTTCTTGCTTGCTAGGCAATGATTAAAGATATCCTTTGAGGCCTGGACAATAAGAGGCATGCTGCATTGCCTTAGAGTTTTGGCTAAGAGGACTAACATAATTACAATAACACCATTAAATTAATTGTTTACCCTAGTGAAAAATAGTATACTTAAGCAACATTTATTCCTGTGTACTTTAGTATAGCTAAATGTATTTGTGGCACACTATACAGTACATTGGTATACTTCAAGTCTGCTAAATTGGAACAACTAATTTTGTGCTTAATGCACTTTAGTTGTCTGAAAGTAGTTCTGGGGTCCAACTAAACTTATGTTAAGTATACTTTGTTGTGCTAAAGTGGAACTATTCCAAGTATGTGTACTTCATATGTATTTGATAACATTACAATTGCAACTAAATTACACTTTAAGAGTGTTGGACATACATTTGTTATACTTATAATAAACTGAGGACATACTATTCTTTTACTAACAGTGACATTAAAACACATCTCAGGCATACTAAAATTGTATTGTAATAACACTTTGAGTGAGGCAGAGCTGCACTATACACTCTTAAAAATAAAGGTGCTTCAAAAGCTTCTTCCCAGCGATGCCATAGAAGAACCATTTTTGGTTCCACAAAGAACCATTCAGTCAAAGGTTCTTTAAAGAACCATCTCTTTCTTACCTTTTTATAATCTGAAGAACCTTCTTTCGCCACAAAGAACCTTTTGTGAAACGGAAAGGTTCTTCAGATGTTAAAGGTTCTTTATGTAACCATTTAGACAAAAAGGTTAGAGCAGAGGGGACCGTGACTTCGGATTTCAGGTCAGGAAAAATGGGTGGCTGGTAACCTAAACTACACTCAAATGACGAGAGGCCCGTAGACGACACTGGTAACGAGTTATGAGCGTACTCAACCCATGAGAGTTGCTGGCTCCAGGAGGGGGAAGTCTGTGCCACCAAACATTCTCTCAAGGTCCTGGTTGGTGGGCACCCGGGCGGAGGCGTTACCCCTTCTAAGGCCGCACGAACCTTCGACTCGACCTCCCATGTGAGTGTAGAGACAACAAGTCTCTCAGGTATGATACACTCGGGAGTAGACGGGCGCTCGGAAAAATCAAATATTCAAGATATGGCGTCGGGTTTGATGTTCTTGGAACCCGGACGGTAGGAAAGAGAAAAGTCAAAACGACCGAAAAAAAGTGCCCACCGAGCCTGCCTAGAATTAAGACGTTTAGCGGATCTAATATACTCAAGGTTCTTATGATCAGAAGTTCCGACACCAGCTGGCGGCGTCCTCGCTGATCACGCTGATGTAGACGGGCATCTACCTGAAGAGCTAATTCGATGAGTCCATCAAGATCAGTGGGTAATTCCATCGTAAATATCTCCTTCTGAATCCGGTCAGCCAACCCATGCAGGAACATGTCCCACTGCGCCTCCTCGTTCCATTTGCACTCAGCTGCCAGTGTCTGGAACTCAATGGAATAATCCGAGACGGGTCTGCTTTCCTGCCGTAGATCGGCTAACATGCGTGCCGCCTCGCGACCCGCTACCGCGCGATCAAACACCCGTTTCATCTCCTCCGCGAGTTTGTGGAACGAAGAGCAGCAAGGATGTTGGTTCTCCCACACCGCCGTTCCCCACAGAGCTGCCCGTCCCGACAGCAATGTCAAAACTAAAGCCACCTTGGACTGTTCGGTAGAAAAAGTCAAAGGTTGCAGAGAAAAGAACATGGAGCATTTAGTTAAGAACGCTCTACAAAGATTGGGCTCACCAGCATACACTTCAGGTATGGGTAGACGCGGCTCGCGTTGATGTTCGTTGCTTCTAGGAGTGGGGAGAACTGGCGGCGGGGGCGGCGGGGGCGGCGCAGTGGGCGATCTTAGTTGTTGGCACTGGGTCGTGAGCTCGGACACCTGCGCTACCAAGGCTTGCACAGCTCGACCCGTAGCTAACATCTGTTCCTCTTGATGATCCATGCGTGCGTTGTTGTTAGACATAAAGTCCCATAGATCCGAGGCGTTCGCTGAATCCATAGGTTGGTCAGATCGTTCGGTCACGGGTACAAAAGGAGGATTCAATTGCGAATGTGAAATATAACAGTTTATTAGGAAAAGGTTCCAAACAGACCAAAGGCAAGAGTTAAACAAGGCATGTGCAGGATATAGTCACTCTTGGTAGCGTAGGGACGCAAATGGGCACCCGTGGATATCCCGAGAACATACGATCCTTGGGGGTGAATCCTGGAACCGAACTCCCATGATACGAAGGACAGGAACAGAGAACTGAACACAGCAGGAACACCAAATGATCTGACAACTCAGGACGGATAGCACAGGTGTTATATAGCTGAGCTGATGAGCTACAGCTGGCGCAGATCAACAATCAGCAGCAATCACCGACACACCCACTCACACACACATACACACAGAGCGAAAATGAGTCAGTGAACCCATGAACCGTGACAACCTTGCAGTTGCAGCTCAAGCAAAATTTCTCTTCCACAAAGAAATGCGTTGCATTAATGCATTTCTAGAAATGCACTAAACATAAGATATAAAAATGTTATCAGTGTTCCTGGAGTGTAAATAGCTTTAATAATTTCTTTCACCATTTCAAACGGACTACAGAAATGGTCCAAGTAATAACTTTAAAAAAGAAAATCTTGGAATTACAGTTTTTGTATGACTTCATGTGCTCAATCAGTAGAAAAAAAAAATTTGCACAGCAATTTATTATGCAAGTAATGTAGTGTGCAAGTACATTTTATTGTATATGAAAACAAAAGAAGTCTAATATATATATATATATATATATATATATATATATTAAACCTTTCTTTTATTTGCAAATTGCTCATTGATGCGCTTGCGTTGTAGGCAATTAGTGCGGAATCAGCTGGGGTTGTGTTAGGAAATTCTGCCATAACAGCATCTATAAGAAAA
>NW_015506955.1:137750-138330 GCF_001515645.1 Sinocyclocheilus grahami
ATACTCGAGGTTCTTATGATCAGTCCAGACGATAAAGGGTACCCCGAACCCTCCAACCAATGACGCCCCTCCTCCAATGCTAACTTGACTGCCAGCAACTCTCTGTTACCAATGTCGTAATTACGTTCAGCGGAGGCAAACGGTGAGAAAAAAAAATGCGCAAGGGTGCATCTTGTCGTCCGAGGAAGAGCGCTGGGAAAGAACCGCACCTACCCCCACCACAAACTGACGTGTGGGATCAGGGGCTATGAGAATGGGAGCTGAAACAAAGCGGCTCTTGAGGTTGGCAAATGCAGTCTCAGCTGCACTGGACCACCTGAACCCAGCTCTGGTGGAGGTCAAGGCAGTCAGAGGAGTGGCTAGTTGGCTGAAATTGCGAATAAAACGCCGGTAGAAATTGGCGAACCCCAGAAACCTCTGCAGGGTCTTATGGGAATCTGGGGTTGGCCAATCTACCACAGCCTTAACCTTATCGGGATCCATGCGCACTCCCTCAGACGAGACGATGTATCCCAAAAATGGAACTGACTGTGCATGGAAGGCGCATTTCTCCGCCTTGACAAAAAGCCCATTCTTGAGC
>NW_015506955.1:143851-145774 GCF_001515645.1 Sinocyclocheilus grahami
AAAACAGGTCCATGATCCTGACAACAGGAGGGAAGAGTTGAGGAAGAAAGTGCTGAAGAGGGGAGAGGAGGAATGAGATGAGGAGGAAAGTGCTGAAGAGGTGAGAGGAGAGGAGGAAGATGGAGAAAATAGGAGAGAAGATCAAAGAAGATCTACACAAAAATTATCTTATGTCCTTGAAGGTCCTTGATATATTTGTATTTGTATTGTAAAGAGAAGACAACTTTTACCATTTGTCCTCTATCACAGATGCCATGTAATGATGATCTTATTTATCCTGGTGCTTCCTTCACAAAAGCACAAAGCCTACTCTTGCTCCTGTCATTTGTGCTTAGGCACAATCTGACTGGCGTAGCTCTCCAACATCTACTTGAAATTTTCAGAGAGCATTTTCCTGGCTTTGTACCTGCAACAAAATATCTTCTTTTTTTAACCAACATTATGGAGAATTTGGCCATTATGAGCCACACTTTCACTGTAGTAAGTGTGAGAGCTACCTTGGACTTGGAAAGATGGCTCCAAGTATGACTTTGATGTTGACTCAAATCTAAGAGTCGCCACATATTTCCTTGTGTTCTCTCTGTCAAATCATTTGGTCGATAATTTGGAGAAGCCTACAATACAAGTAAACAGACAACAGCCACTTGCAGGTATGATTTGTGATATACAGTGTGGAACAAAATGGAATTAAATGGTAAGACTCTGTAAACAAAGTGCACACTAGTAAAGTGTACTCTCTGATCTGCTCCTCAGATTCTGTTGCCTGTCCCTTTCTTAGAAATACCAAACAATTCAATGGCAAGTATGGGTGTGACTTTTGTCTACATACTGGTGGTGGCCCATACACCTGGAAGACACCAGAACCACCACTAAGGACAGAGACTGAACATTTTGAATATGCCATGTTGGGGACGCCAGCTGAACCAGTAATGGGTGTGAAAGGTCCATCACTTCTGATGATACTTCAGAAGTTTAACATTATCAGTGGATTTGTTCCTGAATACCATAGTTTCTGCTTTGGTATGACAAGACAACTTGCGTCTCTCTGGGTAGACAGTAAGCACCATGGCAAAGACTGGTACATAGACACAAAAACCAGTATTGTAAATATAGAGCTGCTTGTTAATGCTATTGAACCACCAGTAGAGATCACAAGGATACCAAGATCAATCGATGACTGGAAGTTTTGAAAAGCTGCTGAATGGAGGTCATTTTTGCTGTCTTATGCATTACCAGTTTTGAATGGAATTTTGAAGAGGAAGTATTGGAACAATGTTTTTTTATTAGTAGTTTTTGCTATGCACATTCTTCTTCAGGATGTTATAAATGTTTGTTATATTGATATGGCAGAGTAGGCACTTCACAAATTTGTGCTGGAATTTGAAAGTTTATATGGACCTGCTAATGATTCTTTCAATGTGCATTTACTGATTCATTTGACAAGTGTGCGCTACTGGGGACCATTGTGAGCAACATCAACTTTTTCATTTGAGTCATTTAATGGGACTCTGCTTAGGTTTTTCAATGGTTCTACACATGTGCCCACACAGAGAGTGAGAAGATTTCTCAGTTGGAAGAACCTCTTTGAAAAAGGTGAGAATATCATGGTCACAGCAAGTGAGAATGAGGAAACTTTTTAACAAATGACAAAGTAGCTCCAGACTTGCAAATAAGTCTGAGGAGTTTTAAAAACATGTAGGGGGTTTTGGCTGCCCTATAAAAGAGAGAATATCTGTGTTACAAAAATGGTTATTGAACGTTTCCTTGGTGTGACAGTTCAATCAGGGTTATTTTACAAATGGTTAATTTCTAAAGGTGTTGTTTACCATTCTTACATTAACAGCACGCTTACAAACAGAAACAACTCGGCTGTTCAGTTGGAAGATGGAACACTTCGTTTAGTCATGAGTCTTGTGGCTTTTA
>NW_015506956.1:0-760 GCF_001515645.1 Sinocyclocheilus grahami
AATACAGCTGCGCATCACAGAAATAAATTACAGTTTAAAATATATTTACATAGAAAACAGCTATCTTAAATTGTAATAATATTTCGCAATTTTTACTGTATTTTTGATGACTTGGTGAGCAGGAGAGACTTCTTTCAAAAAGTTTACGAAAAACTTCCTGACCCCAAATTTTTTGAACAATAGTATATATTTAGAATTTCCATATTTTCCACATCTTTTATATTTATAATTTTTTAAAAATATTTTATATCTATATTTTTAAGTTATACATTTATTTGCACTTATTAATTTTTTTGACAGAAGTATTGATGTTACGGCCAGCCGATATAGCTAAAAATGATATATCACAATGTATTTCAGTCTTTTGATGATGTTGATAACAACTAGCCCATAAAAAGTACATTAAAGTCATTGCAATGTTTACAATGCTACTTAATTATAATCATTATATTAGATATTATCTCCTGCAAAAACCACCAGTGCTGTTTGACATGGAAAGCTCTTGCATGGATTAAACACTGTGCACACGACACTTTGATAAGCTCTCAAACAGAGACGGCTTGAAGGCTGTTTACCCTCTGCTGAAGGATCCAGGACATGGCCTCGGTGAAGAAGCGGTTGTGCTCTTCACGGCTCACACTGTGCCGCATCGACCTGCTGCTCCACTTCTGCTGCAGCGGAGGACCGTTCAGAGCCATGCTGAGATCTCTGATCTGCTCAGAAAATATATTCACACTGTCCACAGACACACACACACACA
>NW_015506956.1:2759-3889 GCF_001515645.1 Sinocyclocheilus grahami
ACACACACACACACACACACACACACAAACACACACACGCCGGGAAAAACACTCTGTGTTCAGTCCTCTGTTGTCAATTCAGTTTAGTCATCATTAACAATAATGTCTAGTCCACTTCTCAGCTTATTCTGGCCATGAAGGGCACACTTTAACATGAAGTGATCGTCTGAACGACATGTTTGTAGTCTGAAATCAATGCTACTTCAATAACAAATCTGTTGCATGAAACCTCAAATAATAGTACAGCAGTCTCAGTGCCGACAACACTGATGAATTTAGCAGAAAATGCACAGGAAAATATGTGGATTTCTAGATTAAATGTGACAAACTGCACACCTAGATTTGACAGATTCGATTCTTGCACACAAAATGAAACAGATGGTGTTTGAACAGTGTTTATTGTCCTTCACGTTGCATATGACTTTCTTTCTTCCTCAGTGGAACGCAAAAGAAGATATTCTGAAAAATGTTCACACTGCTCTTTTACATACAATCACCACAAAAAAAATTCTTGCTCAGTTTTTTGTCTTGTTTTCCAGTAAAAATATTGAAACATTCATAGATCAAGATACATTTACTGGAGATGCCAAATGACTTAAGCGAGTTTATGCTTAAAACAAGGGAAAAAATCTGCCATGGACTGATATTTTTTCTTGTTTTAAGCATAAACTCACTTCATTTTGATATCTTGTTTGTCAGAAAACAAGACTTAATATCATTCATTTTGTCATTCATCATGTCATTTTGCTTCTCAAGTAAATCTATCACAATTTAAGAGTCTTTAGATATTTGTAATGGAAAAGACAAAAACAAAATAAGACAAAAATACTTAGTAAGATTTGTTTTTTGCAGTAATGAAAGAGAAAGTGACCACAGCAAGATTTTGAAAAAGTGTCTGCTAAATGAATACATGTAAAATGATATACAAATAAATCATTCTAATAATTAAATCTAAAACAAATGAAATATAATGCACAGGGCTATTTATGATGCTTTTTTTGCTCATATGACGGTGGGTAAATAAGGATAATTGTATGTAAAGTAAATTATTTTCATTATTATTATCTTTTTGATATTTTATATGATTTATTTAGAATATTTTACATACATGGTGGCCAAAAAAGAAAAAA
>NW_015506956.1:4342-6175 GCF_001515645.1 Sinocyclocheilus grahami
TGTGTGTGTGAGAACGCAGCAAACAGACTCATGGGAAACTCCACAGCACATTTATGATCCTGTCATCTCTTGACATGAGACTAAATCAAACTGGTGTGTTTGTTCTTCACACTCACAGACTTCAGTATTGATGCTGCTTTGTCCAGGTAATCCTGACACTGAGCCTGTAGAAACGATATCTGCTGCTGCACAGGCATCATGCTGGGGCTGATGGGGAAAAAAACAATTATATCAATCCTGCCACCTTCTTCGCTACTTATTTACATGCAACTTTCAGCATCTACAAGCATTACAGACATGCATTAAAGGGGTTTTCACTGCGGACACTACAGTATTTCACTGACGGCTCTCCATTATGTGTTATGAATGCTATCAGAAGCTCATCTGAACATTGACGGATTCATGAACAGCTTGTGTGATTTACAGCGCTGCATTCCTCTGCCTCTGCGAAATCTCTCAGTCGAACCCAACGCAAAGACACCCAACCAGCCGGGGCAGATCTCCCGAGCAAAAAAACAGCACAATAAATCTCTTGAAAACGGCTGTTTTTGGTTCCTGACTAATATTTGTCATATTGTAGTATATTACAGGCTATATATTTCCAGCTGAAACCGATGGTTTACAAACGTATATCGTTGGTTATTGATCACTTATCTAAATAATAATCTATGTAAAGAAGACTATATAAAGAGTTGAATGTTGTGTAAATCACTCAAGCATATCAGCTCCCATTGAAACTGCCTTTAAAATACAAAATACATAAAATAAATAATTTTAAGCATTAACATAAAATGCATAAAATAAAATGTATTTGGTGCATGAATTATTTTCATTACTATTTATTATTTTTATACGTTTAAAAGATTACTATTATTTTATTTTTGTTATTTATTTTTTTATTTATATCGATTGCATTTATATACATTTTATTTGGTGCATTCTTTTACAATAATATCTTGACTAGGCATTCTGAGCAAACAAGTGATACAAAGTTGAATTAAATGTTCTGGTGAAAAGTTCTACAAATTAGCATTAGGCAAGAAAACAAATAAAAAGCAGCCTTTTTTAAACTTAGATGAACAGATGTGCCTGATTTGAATGGGGAATATGCATATGAAAGCACGACAGAGTCGTTATTCATGTTTATGACCAGTAGCTGCCAAATAACTCATGAAATTGTGCGGAGCGCTTGGATACAGCAGGCAGCGCCTTTTCCCACAGGATCCTGTAAATATTGAGCATGCAGATCTACAGGACGCTCTGCACGTCTGAAAGTGCAATGTAAACTCGTGCAGAAACGGAAACAAAGGAGCTGCACAGTATCAGCAGGGATTGTGTTACCGAACGACCAGCAGAGGCCTACATTGACACAACTACACCTCATCCTGACCACTGCCTGTCTGACAAAAGACTCCACAGAGAGACATGAGAGCCTTTGATGTGCCTGTTATAAACCTTTGAACCTCTTTTGTATTATGATACAGTTTCACCTTGATTGTACTAAGCACTTCATGTCTTTATTTAGTTTTTTACATACGCAAGTCTGTTCAATTCTTCTTTTAACTTATTTGTTTAAAATAATTCAATTAATATTGTCCTTTAACTTTTGCAAACAAAAATCATAGGAAAAATAACACTTTACATTAGTGTCCATCTTATATTTGCATACTAGTGCATTTTAACGCAAACATTTAATTTAACTATTTATTATGTACACTGTAAAAAAAAATACGGTAAAACACCGGCAGCTGTGGTTGCCGGAATTTTACTGTAAAAAATATGGTTTTAGGTTTTAACTTAAATTTACAGTTAGATACCGTAATTTCATTAACT
>NW_015506956.1:7598-14850 GCF_001515645.1 Sinocyclocheilus grahami
TTGAATACTGAAAACAATTGGAAAAATATACTTTTAGTTAAGCACCTGTTTTTAACTTTTCAACAATATGCATAACACTTTTTTTTTAAACAGTTGCTATTATCATGCATGCAGATTTATGAGCTCAGATGAATTCATAAACCATATACAGTGTTTGTACTTTCATAAATGCATTTGCAGCTCCTTTTAAGTGAACTGCAATAAAAAGTGCTAAAATAAACTTTAAACTTAAGAGTGTAATTCAATTTAAAAATGAAAGTGCAATGCAAACTTTTCCCAACATGCATTTTGGTGCCTTTGAATATTTAAGCAAACCATTAAAGTTAAAGACTGATGCACTTAATACATCTCTTGAATACTGAAAACACTGCTGCAAAAATATACTTTTAATTAAGCACCTGTTTTTAACTTTTCAACAATATGCAAAAAACAAAACAAAAACAGTTGCTATTATAGTGCATGCAGATTTATGAGCTCTGATGATTTCATAAAACAGAATGTTTGTACTTTCAGAAATGCATTTGCAGCTCCTTTTAAGTGAGCTGCAATAAAAACGTAATCAATTAATGCTTTTGTAAGAGTTTCGTCTGTAATAAGACTCAAAATGATCAAAAAATAAATAAATAAAATAAAGTGCAATGCAGACTTTTCACATCAGGTTGTAACTTTGGCAACTTTGAATATTTAAGCAAGTCATTATTAAAGTCTGTTTTTGGTTACAATATTAATATTTATCAGGTTATATATAGATTATATATTTCCAGCTGAAACTGATGTATACAAACTCATAATTAGTTATAGATCACTTATCCAATTAATACTCTAGATAAGGACTAGTTAAAGCAATTATATCAGCTCCTGTTGGAAAGATATATTTCTAATTATTTAACTACTTTTAACATTTCAAAAATTCATTAGCAGTTTTAAACAACATAGTTGTTGAGAATGATCGTGCATGCAGATTTATCACCTCAGATGAATATATACTGAATGTTTGTTTGCTTTTTTAGAGTTTCATCTGTAATAAATAATTTAAAATAGTCCAAAAATACAATGCAATCTTTTTACAACTAGTTAAATATTTAATATTGACTATTAAAGCAAGTCATTAAAATGAAAGTCTCATGCATTTAATAAATCTCTTGAATACTAAAAACACTGCTGTTTTTGTTCTTTTAACTTTCAAATATGCATAACAATATTTAAAACAACATGCTTGTTGCTAATAACCGTGCATGCAAACGTATGACCTCAGATGAATTAAGAGACTCAAGTGAAAAACATTTTGATTTTTTTGTTTTATCTATAATTACATTCAAAATGCAAGCTGTTAAAGATGTTTTTGGTTCCAGACTTCCAGTACTTTTTGACTAATATTTATCATGTTATGATTGAAATTTCAATCTGAAACTGATGGTTTACACACCGTTTATTATAGTTACAGATCACTTATCAAATCAAAATGTACTTTCCAACACAAAATAAATGACGTGGAGAAGGACATCCTTCAAAACATTCAACTGCGCTTTAAGCGAGATTTCATTTAAGTTCACATGTCTGAAAGTGTCCAAAGTGGAAGAAACACCCAATTTGACAATGCATTGCCTTTGTCACACTATGCCGCTTGAATCTTGGGAATGACGGACAATGGAGTGTCAGAGAGAGAGGCGAGTTCAACCAGAGTATCAGGTGAAACGTAACATGATCAGTTTAGGCTTTTGGGAACAAAACACAAACACATTGAGTCTCTCTCTCTCTCTCGCTCTCAGAATAATGGAGAGCGTTTCTTATCAGGAGGGTCTTTCTGACTCACTTCCTGCTGAAAAAAGCACAACTGCATCCTGAGTTTCCTCCAATCACACAATGAAGCTACTTCAAGAGGATTTTCCCCAGACAGACATTTCTTATGTGTTATGTGTGCTTGCACAGAAACTTCTCTTGGGTTTCCAGGCATGCCACTTCCTGTCTGCGATCTGCCGAGCCTCAACACAACAATGAAATGAATGGCATGATTATAATTGATGCATGGCAAAATTTCGTACTGATTTGAACAAAGCTTCTATCTCGGTTTGAGCAAGTAGTGGTAATTGGCAATTAGCAAACAACACTATTTAAATTTGCTTTGTCTCGTCTATATTGCTCATCTCATTTGTTTTCCAGTAAGTGACAGTGGTTATTTCCATGCTGCTCATTTGTTTGGTGTGAAGCTGCTGCACAAGCCAGTTTCCATTGGGTTTATTTGCATATTAGATCAGTCATCATCCTCTAAAACTGCACATATACACCAATCCAGACAGATTTAAGAGATCTGAACACGTGCAAATATGAATACACATGTTATTTTTTGTGCATGGTGATCAAATGCTCTGGCTAGTTCGTGTTCTCGGAGACGGCCTTAGTTAAGGCCTGCTGGTAGATGCTGGAGTTACATGCTTATGATAGCAAAAAGCCTGTTTCTCCACTCGCATACATTCAGAAGTGTCTTTCGGCAGACATTTCGTTTTATTGTAGATGTTTTATCATTGACAGATTATTTTAATTGTGACAGATTGCATATATTTCTTTCCATCTGCTGCATGATGAGTGATGTGTCACCAGTTTTATTTATTTATTAGTCATTTTTTGTTAGTTTTGATGTGCTGCACTATATAAAAAAGTGTTATATTTAACCGTAAAACATTGTAAAAATTGCTATGAAAAAACACTGTTCATAGGTTAACAGTAAGTTCCCGTACTACACACAGGGAAAAACTGTAAGAGATCTTACCGGATATTTCATGTAATTTTTACCGTAAATACTGTTAAATGTACAGTTTTTAGAGGTAAAAAAGGGCAAATGCAAATTATAATTTACAGTATGAAGTGTATTTTGTACAAAATTATTCTTGCAACTACAGCTGCCATGCAGGATTTTATTTATTTTTATTTTTTTACAGTGTATTTTTTAAGTACTGTACAGTAGATTTTATTTTTATATTTTCCGTTTTCACTACAATTTTGGATAAAGTTTTAGTAATTTTGTTGTGTTTTGTCATTTTCATTTTCATTTTTTAAAAACATTAAAAAAAATTGTTTTGTTGTTGTTGTTGTTTTTTCAGTATGATTTTAGTTTTAACAGCCTCAACTAAAATAAGCAGCTTCCTTCAACTATTAAACACATCTTTGGTTGTGACATGGAAGACAATATCATTACATAATGTGTTGAGGAAAGACTCCTCCTCTCTGCTGTATTAAATATAGGTTTTTATAGTGAGTGTTTAAGGCTCTATACAGTCTGATGTAAATGACATGAAGACACACTTGTGTCTTGAGTCATTATAATGCTGTTGAGACTCAGATTACTCAGCACAATGCAAGGGATTTGTATAAGTATCACTGATTAAAAACTTCTCCTTCTCGTAGGGCAATTTGTCAGTCATAAAACGTTTGAGATGATTCCAGCTGTAAGTTTATATGATCGTGTTACACTGAGTCTCTTGCCCAACAGCTACACAAAGATATCTGAAACTAACAGAAACAGGTTGCATCATATATTTGATCTCAAGATCAGAAGAAACAAGGACTTTGCATGAAGAACAAACACACTTTTTGCATTTTGCACTGTGAAATATGAAATGAGTGAAATATGACTTTTATAAATCTCATTATGCTTCATAATGATTCTCAATAGATTACTGTTACTGTAATACAATAATTTGCATTAGCTGAAGTTATAGGTATTGCAACAAATATTGTATGCATTTATTGATTGCATTGCAGTAATGAGATTTGGGTTGTTACTTGTCTTGAAAATGGTGTTGCATTGAAAAAACAATAAATTTTCTTGCTGCAAAATATAATTGTTTTCTTTTGGCTTTGAGGTGAAATATGACCCAGACATGTTCACAACAGGTTTGAAAAAATTCACTCTACCTGCATTAAAATCAGCAGAGTCACAGCACGTCTGTTGCGTTTGTGAATTTGAAAGGAAAGTGCATCTGTTAGGCTTCGTACTGATCCTCTCCACCCTCGCTGGAGGCGACACAGAGAAAAAAAAGGAACTTGTTTGCATGTGCAAGTGTGTGTGAATGACAGCCTCATTTGGCGTTCTGGGGAAATTATTAGAGCGACGAGCAAGTCGATGTGCGTGTGTTAATCAGAAAATATTACTAAAGTATAGTTCACCCTCAAGCCATCCAAGATTAGGATGAGTTTGTTTCTTCATCAGGTTTGGAGAAATGTAGCACTGCATCAGTGTCTCAGCAATGGATGCTCTGCAGTGAATGGGTGCCGTCAGAATGAGAGTCCAAACAGCTGGTAAAAACATCACAATAATCCACAAGTAATCCACAGCACTCCAGTCCGTCAGTTAATGTCTGGAGAAGACAAAAGCTGAAACAAATCCAGCATTAAGATGTTTTTAACTAAAATATGAGTCTATAATCAATAATAAGGCTTCCTCCAGTGAAAAAGTGTTCTGGTCTGAATCAGGAGAGAAATCTGCACAGATCAAAACAGCTCTAAACAAAAATGTGGCTGGATTTTGATGTGAGAGACAACATGAGATGCACTTTTTCACTGGAGGACGCATTATTATGGATTATGAACTCGTATTTTAGTTACAAACGTCTTAATGCTGGATGTGTTTCAGCTTTTGTCTTCTCCAGATGTTAACTGATGGACTGGAGTGCTGTGGATTATTGTGATGTTTTTATCAGCTGTTTAGACTCTCATTTGTGATGGCACCCATTCACTGCAGAGCATCCATTGCTGAGACACTGATGCAACGCTGCATTTATACAAATCTGATGAAGAACAAACTCATCCTGATCTTGGATGGCCTGAGGGTGAGTCAATATTCAGCAAATGCTAATTTTTAGGTGAGCTACTCCCTCAAATCTGCATTTGTATAGTCAAAGAATGCAATAATACTAAATTATGCAGTTTTATAGTTGACATTCAGTATCACTAGAAAGCGTTTCTCATGATTTGTCTTTCCTGCAAGTTTCTTCCTTATGCAATAAGCGTGTGCAGTCCTTGAGAAAGTGTTTGAGATCTGTCTGTGCATGTGGAGGAATGAGCGACACGCTGTAAACATGTTCAGAAATGTGCCCAGAGCGCTGCATGGTTAACCTAGTGAATCTGAATCTGACAGACTCTCTCTCTCTCTGTCTCTCTCTCTGTCTCTCTCTCTCTGAGTGTTTGTGACCATATGCGCGGTCAGATGCGCTCATTCTCCCGTCCTGCTGTGAAATACTGCATGTCTGGACTAAAGAAACGGCATCCACAACACATTTGACTTCTGTAATGTGACGTGTTTTGAGTCTCAGAGTTGGAGTGAGTTATTTCTATTCAAGATTAGGGAAGAAAAAAAGATTGGAAATAATGTGCACTGTTGAAGCATGCAAAACAAGAACACGAAGAACACATGAAGTATTATTTATTACTATTTATTAAAAAATAGAAAAGTATTTTGACAATAAAAACTAAATTATAAATGCACTTAAAATAGAAAAAATACTCATAAACACAAATATGTTAATCATTTGGATCATTTTAAATAAATAATAAAAAAGTTGAACAAGAAGTATTTAACTGTAAAAAAAAAAGTAAGAAAAAGAGTTTTTATTATGCTTCATGAGCAAGAAGCCGTTTGTCTGTTAATTGATGCGATGTGCATGAGGAAAGCAGTAATGCAGCACAGTTTCTCTGAGTTCCAGAGAAACACACCTCACCCATATATATACATATATACGGTGTTGGGGGTAACACATTACAAGTAACACGAGTTACGTAATCAGATTACTTTTTTCACACTTCAGAAGAAAACAGATGTGTAAAGCCATCAGATCTGATAGCTGGAGTTTAGCACAGGATATTAACCGTGTCCTGTGTTAACCTGTTTAATTTCTGACATACCTGTCTACCGCTTCTTTAATCAGGTGCCAGAGGCAGTTCATGCTCATTTGCAGCAGCTCAATGACAGAAACTGACTGCCGGACTTGTTAGGAGAAAGACTCGTCTTTCCTGTAGACCCAGAATCATCGGTGACGACAAACACTCCAGGATGAACATTTGAAGGATCTCAGGGTAGCTTGGGCTTCAGGATTAAAGGACAAAGGGTTCATTTCATTTTCAAGACCTTGTAGGCCATTTCAACAGTTTTAAAAGTGCACGTTTTATATGTGCATTGTATAAATGTCATGCTATTAAAATGAAAGGAGGCCATACATTTGCATGCATGTTAATTAACAAGTGTGCTGTTTAAAATAGTTTTAAGCATACTGTTGATAGTTAAAAGTTTAAAATAATAAAAAATATATCTTTCCAGCAGGGGCTGATATGCTTAACTAGTCTTTGTCAGTAGATTATTAAACATGTTTGCAATAAAATGACCAATTCCATTATCTTGCTGAGACTAATTTCATAGATGGCATTTTATGCATCCAATATCTTATTTTAATTCATTCCCTTAACAACTGCCATTTTTATTTAAGGAATCAGGGTTCAACTTGGATATATGAGAGGTTTTAAAAGTCCTGGAAAAGTCATAAAAATTTATAAAATCTTAGAATCATAGAATTTATTATAATTAATAAAAAATAGGTTTGTATACATTTTGTCAAGCTCTAAATATTTGGATACAAATTGCTATTTGTGAGTAAAAATATTTTATAAGAAAACCCCTGTACGTCGATTTGTAGTGTTACGTAGACTCATTGGTAATAAAAAGAGAAGATTATTCAGTAATTGGATTTATGTCATTTAATTATTTTAATGATTTATAATTATTGTAATATGTTACCAATTCAAGTTACTGTAAATTAAGATTTAAAATGAGCAGCTTTGTCATTACAGCAAAATATATTAGAAATATCATATTTGGCATGATGGGGCATTGAAGTCAAACAGGTTGAGAATTATACGCATTACAGTTACAACTGTTTATTTACATTGCTGTTACTGCTGGTTTATAAAAGCAATGCACCACAAAGAAAGTGTTATCTGGGTTTTTAAGCATTCTAATGCAAATTCACACATTGAATGTAAATGCTGAAGGTATGCACAAAAGCCCTTTATGTCCATTGCATAGTAAGTCACTTTCACTTTACCTTCTTTATCGCTCACTCTCTCTCACACACTCACACACACACACACACACACACACACACACACACTAACTACACAACACACACACACACACACACTCTCACACACACACACTCCCACTCACACACTCACACTCACACACACACACACACACACACACACA
>NW_015506956.1:16093-24478 GCF_001515645.1 Sinocyclocheilus grahami
TGTGTGAGTGTGTGTGTGTGTGTGTGTGTGTCTGTGTGTGTCTGTGTGATGATGGCACGTGTATGTGAGCTGCATGAGTTCTGACTGTATGCTGTCATCTCACTGTGAAGAAATATATCCTCACTCCTTCTCTCTCTCTCCCTTGTAATAGCACTCCTCTTCTGAACACATGATGTCACCTGGCTCGCAGTGCTGGCAGCTGAACGCTCAAGTCATCAATTATACATGAGACGGATTCTGTTGGAAGAAGACAAACTAATAAATGGAGCGTTTATGCCTGGGCTGTTTGTTGTGCTACCTTGCAGTAGCATGTCAATAGCATGTTGTGTGACTAAGGTAATGATAGATTTCAAAGTATGGTATTACTACATGGAGATGCCTATGATGTAAATGTATCTATCTATTTATTTATTTGTTTGTTTTCTGTTCATTTTCTCCAACTGGATTAAAAAAAAACTTCAATAAAAAGTTCTGATCCGTGAACCAAACCAACCAAATCCAAGATAAACACAATATTACAAACTTTAATTTGAAGCAAAAAAGTATTTGATAATATGATATACATCAATCAATCAGTCAACCAATCAATAAATACAAATTGTACAAATGGACTGTGTATTTAGTTTTTTTTGGGGGGGGGGTTTGGAGAAAAAAATAGATATTTGGTATTTGATCATCTGAAACAAACAAATAAATAAATAGTTTATTTCAGATGAGCAAATACCAATTTTTTCCCCCCATTGCTTAATAGATAAATAAATCAAAAGGTACAGACCTGTATTTAGCCAATAACAAACAAACAAATACATACATACATTTTTTGAGAGAGAGAGAGAGAGAGAGAATGAACTACTTGTCCCTAGTCACTGACTATAAATACAGTATATGACCAAAAGTGTGTTGACAGCTGCTTCTAATGAACAGATTTGCTTATTCCAATCATTTGTATGAAGACACTCTCACCATATAATGACATTCTAGAGAATTCTGTACTTCAGGCTTTGTTGCAACAGTTTGTGGAGGTTATTTTCTCTTTTGTGAAGCAAGATCATTTATAGAAATGTGGAAAATCTTGAACCTTGCTTGAACCTTATTGTTGTTGTTTTTCAAACAAGAAGTTGAAATGATGCTGATGTGTGGCACGTAATAGCATATTTTAACTTCATATAGCTTTACTGGGAAATCGCATTACTCTATGGAGGAAATGAAAAGGCCTTTTATTTCTGTAACTCCACTGTTGTGCAATAAGACCCCTTCAGAGTGACCTTACTTCCGAAGAACTACTTTCTTGAAAAAAATCCTACACAGTGGTCATATGAGCCAAAACTGCACCGGAAGTGTGATGTAAAGGTTCCGCTCTCCTTGTTAACACATAGCGCCATCTGCCAGTAACTAAATATTGATGCTGATTCTAACAGCAGTAGATCTTCTCTGGTCAAGTTTTATTCTTTTTAGTCCTTGCAAATGCTTTGTCGGTACGTAGCCTGCCGTCTATCATGCCAAATTGAACTTGGACAACACATTTCTTAAACTAATTACTGTTTTGTTTTGCTATGCAAGATGTGCAGAGTCCTTGTTGACACTAAATTGTTTTAATTGTGATCTAAATCTGGTAAATCTGGTGAGCTTAATCTGGTAATCACAAACGACTGTGATTGGTTCATCCTGACCAGCGCTGAGAAGAATAACAGGTACCACGTGACGTGCTCGCTGTACACTGCTGCAGTCTAATAAAGTAATGACCCCGAAAAATGTGATTAGCCATTAAATAAATAAATAACTGTTAAAAACGGAGAACTGCTATTTATCAATTGCAACTGACCAATTAAAAACAGCAGGCAGGTCACTAAACCCCGTCCATTTTCCGACCCGACCCACTTTCTCATGCATTCTCTCTAGTTTATTTGGTCTAATTATCTCATAAGTTCGATATCTATTTTATACACATAATTACTAATTGTGACATTTGCACCATACAAGTGGTCACCTTTGTACATTTTATCCTAAATACACACAATTTCAAAATGTATCATTCTAAAACATATGATGAATCATGAAAACACAATATTTAAAAGTGATATTTACCTTGATTTGTCTTGGTTTTCTTCAAATGTGTATTGCATTTCTCCTCTGACACTGTTGTTTCCTTAGTAAGCAAGAACACTCATTTTTTTAAGGGACAAAATTGTTGGTCGTGGTGGAAATGATGACTAATAATTATACTTTATGAGGGTATTTCATATTTTAAATGACATAAATGTGCCCATAAAACAAAAACAGCTGCAGTTCACGAAAGATCACCTGTGCTGAATCTCCTGCAGCGATGTACAGTGAAGTACAGTCTGTGTCCTGAAGTGTTGGACTTGTTCTTGTTTGGGTGTAAAGGATAATCCACAGCAGAGTGAGCCAAGGACAGCAGGCATTTCTAGGCCACATGGTGCACGGCCTGAATGAATGAAAACATGGAGATATTTCAATGACTTCATACAATAAAAATAGGGAAACCATCCCTAGAGTGATGAGAACATTTAACATGAACTAACATGGATTTTCAAAACATGTTTTAAAAGCTGATTTGTTATAGCATTTGGTCTACATTGTCCAATCTTTAAGTGAAATGAATAACTGTCCGTGATAAACCCTCACAACTAAGCAAGAACTACAATAGAAATATACGACTTTACGTCACTCTTTTTTTCTCGCATAAAATATTTTAAACTCAATATCAATCATTTATGTCAATTTATTTATGCCATAATTTATTTAGGCAAGATAATGTACAGTACACATAATGCACATTATAATATAATATAATATAATTTATATATCCTTGACACTCTGCACTCTCTTTTTTAACTCACATAATAATAACTTTTACAATTCAATATTTCATGTCCATTTATTTATTTATATGCCAAGATAATATACATAATACACATTAAAATATAATAATATAATATAATATTCCTTAACCCTTTCCACTCATAATACAATCATTTAAACTCAAATCAATATTTCATGTCTGTGTATTTAATTATTTATTTGGCACATTAATGTACAGTATACATAATGCACATTAAAATATAATATAATATATTATAATATAATAATGTTTAATGCCCAACACTCTCTTTCTTCTCACATAATAAAATAATTTAAATTCAAATCCAACATTGAATGCACATTTATTTAATTATTTATATGGCAAGATATTATAAAGTATAAATACACATTATAATATAATATAATATAATGTTTCTTAACACTCTGCACTCAATTTACAATGACTTTACTGAGCTTTCCATTGATGTATGGTTTGTTAGGATCGGACAATATTTGAAAATCTGGAATCTGAGGGTGCAAAAAAATCTAAATATTGAGAAAATCATCTTTAAAGTTGTCCAAATGAAGTTCTTAGCAATGCATATTACTAATCAAACATTAAGTTTTGATTTATTTACGGTAGGAGATTTACAAAATATCTTCATGGAACATAATCTTTACTTAATATCCTAATGATTTTTGGCATAAAAGAGAAATGTATAATTGTGACCCATACAATGTATTGTTGGCTATTGCTACAAATATCTCCCAGCGACTTAACACTGCTTTTATGCTGCAGGGACACATTTGTCGAAGAAGTCAAAAGTCAAAGTCTCCTTTATTGTCTATTCTGCCGCATGTACAGCACTTACAGAGAATTGAAATTGCGTTAGACCCTTGGTGCTTACAGATAACACTAACATTAACGGTATATGTAAAAAATACAAATAAAAACAGAAGGCCACTGAAGTGTTTCTGCCCTGAGCTCTTGAGGGGCAGATGCCACACAAAGGCTCTTTGTTGCGCCCGTCCAATCACACACACCGGAGGACAGATCATGCGAAGGGGGCGGATCTTGCGTTTGGATGCGCGATCGCTGGTGCAAACGGCGCGCTGAGGGACCAAGCCTTCGCTACTTAGGGGTTATTTATGAGCTAGTGCGCGGCCGCTGGGTGGGATCGGCTCAGCAGCACCCCTGATGTGAGTACAGCGGGATTCAAGCATGGATACGCGGGCCACACCTGTGCGCCAGCTGCGTTACCTGCGGACCTGTTGGAGACCACCGGGCGCAGACGCGCAGATCTGGGCATCCTGCAGCGCGGCGATGGCGTTGTGACCACCGGGTTCGACAAAGACCTTATGGGGCCCCTTGCGCATCATCGCGCCCGCTGGATTATCATAGCTCGGATTCAGAGTGGGTTCCGTTCAGACCGGATTTACACCGAACCTCAGCGTGTGTGAGTGTGATTTTGAGACAAAGACCCTCCGCGCAAACCGACGCGCTATGGATGCGGTTCAGCTGGATGGGCTCAACCCATCACCGGCGGAGAACGGCAGTGTGTCGCAGTCTGAGCCGCACAAGCGGCTCTCGCAGGTGGACACCGTGGTTCTGCCGTTCCTCGGCGGGTTTGGGAGGTATCAGCGGCGCTTGGTGGCTCTAACGTGGATCCCGGCGTTCCTCATCTCGTTCAGCCAGTTCTCGGACCACTTTCTGCTCGGTCAACCGGAAAGAAAGTGCGTCCGTCCGGATCAGAACAGAACGAGTTCGGTTCGGGAGATTTTCGATCTGATCACGACCGGGAACGAGGGCAGCAACGTAACGGCGTGCATGTGCTCCGAGTGGCGGTTCGAGCTGCAGTCGGGACTGCAGCAGAATGTGGTCACCAAGGTAAGATGCTCTGATGGATGCCCTTGGAAAAGATTCCCTCCGGTGGATGGAAAGCTACCATTTAAAGGAATAGTTCACCTAAAAATGAAAATTCCGTCATCGGTCAGAATCGGTCGTATTTACACGCCCTCGCGTCCTTCCAAAATGCATACGATTTTCTGTACAAGTGGACCCTGATAGTACACATACATCAACGAGACATCTATTTGACGTCTGCATTTACATCTGCAAGACGTATTTTTTGCTCATTTGCAATATTGGACGTCTATTGGACGTTTCATATCAGATATAAAATAGACGTAGGCCTATATTAGATGTCTTTAAGATGTTTATGATTTAGAAGAATGTATGTAAAACTGACATCTGAAAGACATCTGTCAGACGTTTGTACACAGCAGATGCTTTCCAGATCAAGAGATCTTTAACAGACATCTTGCAGATGTATGTGTGCTATCTGGGGATGGGGACTGGGGCGGTCGAGCAGCGAAAATGCTGCTGAGAGGAAGATTGTTAGCTCAAATTTAGGCCTGTTTATCGCACTTATCATAATTCTGACATACAAATACATAATAGGTAAAAAGTCCAAATTATGACAATGACATACTAAATCATAATTCTGACGAGCTACCATCTAACCCTAGAAGACCCAAATATAGAAAAAACCTGTGAAAAAATAATTTCACCTTTTAAATGTGGTTGTAGGAGGCCTCTAATACAGAAATATATGTGTTTTTACATTTTTGACATTTTAGTCCGTTTTTAGTGAAAAACGGGGGTAGCAGAATTTCAGTGATTTTACTCACTGACTCACAAATGTAGAGAACATCTAAAGGTTCATTTGATGGGCGAAATGCTTCTGTAACCCCATTGCAATAGTCTATATGTATACACACTAATAATCACATAAAAGTCATTCATTTTAGGCCTTACCGAACATGCACTGAAATGACTGAAAATGCACGTTGAATCTGTAAACGTTTAGCATGAAATCAACTGATTATTTGATGCACTTTGCAGATTTACATTTAATTAGCAAGGTTTTACTCAATAGGGTGTTTGATCAAGGAATTGTAAGGTTGCATTGATCACTGATGGTTATGTAAATGAGGTTTTTAACCAGCAGTGTCAACGGGTTCGTGAGCATATCACTTCACCTACAGCATGCATATCAGACTGATAATTCAGTGTCACACCCTCCAGACTGGAGCAGATAACTGTTTAAATGCTCACCCCAACGGACAGAGAGATAACGCTGAGGCCCGACAACTAATGTCAGCACGCTTCCTCTTAAAGTCTGAAAAAACAGTTTGTCAGATTGCAAAAACAGTTTAAAAGTCACAATCATCCTGTGAAACTCCAAATAAACATCTATGAACGCCGCATGTGAATCTCACGCAGAACTTGTTCCAGTAAAGGCCTTTACCATATTATCATCTCATACATTTCCTTTCAGAGCTCAATGCACATTTAGGTTTGCACAGAAGTTTGCTACTTCATATGGAAGCCTGTTTCCACCAAGGGATAAAAGAAGAAAAAAAAAGGTAATTGTGATTTTTTATCTCACAATCCAGACTTGAGAAACATTTAATAATTGTGAGTTATAAACTCAGAATTGCACAAACACCAAATAAACATGTATAAATGATGCATGTAATTCTCATGCCGAACTTGTTCCTATAAAGTCTTTTATCACATTATTATCTCAGAATTATCACAGAATTGTGGGATCTAAACTTAAAATGGCAAGATATAAATTCAGAATTGCAATATAAACTCAGAATGGCCAGATATAAACTCAGAATTGTGAGATATAAACTCAGAATTGCGATATAAACGCAGAATTGCGATATAAACTCAGAATTGCCAGATATAAACTCAGAATTGTGAGATATAAACTCAGAATTTCAATAAACTCAGAATTGCCAGATATAAACTCAGAAATGTGATATAAACTCAGAATTGTGATATAAACTCAGAAATGTGATATCAACTCAGAATTGTGATATAAACTCAGAATTGTGAGATATAAACTCAGAATTGCCAGATATAAACTCAGAATTGTGAAATATAAACTCAGAATTGCCAGATATAAACTCAGAAATGTGATATAAACTCAGAAATGTGATATAAACTCAGAATTGCCAGATATAAACTCACAAATGTGATATAAACTCAGAATTTCAATAAACTCAGAATTGCGAGATATAAACTCAGAATTTCAATAAACTCAGAATTTCAATAAACTCAGAATTGCCAGATATAAACTCAGAATTTCAATAAACTCAGAATTTCAATAATATGTTCAGCACGCTGCGCTTCTTCGAAGGCTTCTGTCTGGCGGCGATCAGACTCTCGCTTTACGTCCTGAGTGAGTCTGACTCTCTTTCCTCCTCTGTTTTCTACAGTTTGAGGTTGTAACGAACCATTTTATTGAAACGTCTGACTGAATATACACGAGTACGTCCTGCAATCACATTTCACAGAAAGATGTTTAAATATACAGTTTGATTTGGCTTACAAACTTTTTCATCCAGTTCTCATCAAGTAGAAAGGGGAATGTCGAGAAACCTTAGAACTTGTGCAGGTCAGATTTCACAACAAAATCAAAAGAAAGACACAGGGAATTATGGTTAGCTTGAAGAAAAAGTATTTTTGGGAACATCAATAATTTAACATTTTAATTTCATGACTTCTGATTATATATATCAGTATTTGTTAGAGTGCTAGATTTTTATAAAAATAAAAATAAAAGAAATATAAAGATGTATTTCTTATGAATAAAAATTAAAATATAAATATAGTAAAAAAAATTGAATTTTTATTTTACGTAGAAAATAAAAACACTATTTTTTACTATATTTATATTTTTTGAGAATATATATAGTTTTTTTTCTAGTCAGTATTTGTTTACTGCCCATATTTTAATTTCAATAAAAATACTACATAAAATAAAATGCTTAAATGCTCTCTCTCTCTCTCTCTCTATATATATATATATGAAGAGTTCCTTTGCAAAAACAGATAACTCGGTTTTAACAATTTTCAAAAATCATATTTTTTCATTGTCCATTCCAATTAATTTCAATCAAACTGCAGTTGGTTTATTCTGATTAGGTTATAAAATAACAAAAAAGTACAGCTAACTAACACAATAAAACACAATAAAAACATGATAACAATAAAAAACATGATTTATGAGTTTTTTTTGCAAATAATCTCTTCATATATATATATATATATATATATATACACTACATTCATATATTGAATACCACAATTAGTATAACCATTGAGAATAAGAGTCGCTGTGAGCCCAGTCTCTCGTTTAAGCACACGCTTTAATTTATGTGATGTATTTAATTCTCTGTGTGCTTTAGAAAGCGGTTTTCTGATGAGCAGGCATTAAGTGATGCTGATTAAGTAGCTTTCAGAGGCGAGGGAAGCTTTGTGTGTGAGTGTTTGTGTGTGTGTGTGTGTGTGTGTGTGCGTGAGTGTCTGTGTGTGAGTGTGTGTGAGTGTCTGTGTGTGAGTATGTGTGTGTGTGTGTGTGTGCGCGCGTGTGTCTGTGTGTGTGCGTGTGTGTGCGTGTGCTTGTCTGTGTGTGTGAGTGTATGTGTGTGTGTGCGCGCGCGCGCGCGTGTGTGTGTGTGTGTGTGTGAATGTGTGTGCGGGTG
>NW_015506956.1:24943-26335 GCF_001515645.1 Sinocyclocheilus grahami
CGTGTGTGAGTGTGTGTGTGAGTGTGTGTGTGTGTGTGTGTGTGTGCGTGTGTGCGAGTGTGCTTGTGCGTGTGTGAGTGTGTGTGTTTAATGGCCAGAAAACCTCTGAGTTCATTCATTTGCTCTAATGGAGCCACTTTCTGCTTCGCTCAGACTCAGATGACATTTGAAGTCTGATGCTTTACAGTGCTCAGTTTTCTCAAAAGCTTTTCAGTTATACGTATATCTTCACGATTTACAGTGAGTGAAAAACAGCCATAACATTAACTAGAGCTTCACTTTAATAAAATAATAAAAATACGGCCTTTTATTACTGGTGTTTGCCAAATCAATCATCACCATTTTCACCTGCTGGACAATAAAATGCTTTATTAGAAATATAAAAATGCAGTATCTCTAAATGCATCTTCACTCTGACAGAATTCGTTTTGGCTCAGAAAGCTGTTGTGTTTAATATAAAGAAAAATCAGCATCTCTTCTTGGTTTAATATGCGCTCATGAGATGAGAAATTGATCCACTGGGATTGGTTTGAAGCAGTTACTCACACGTGAATAGAGTCGTGGGATCACGTTACGCTGCGGTCTGAACTCTGTCCATTTCATTCACTGCGTGTGACTGTCAAAGTCTCTCTGAAGCGGATCCATTTCTGTCTGAGTGAGGAGGAGGAATTAGGAGAGAGACACTGACTAACTAAATGTTTTCTGCTCACCAAGGCTGCATTTAGTTGATTAAAAACACAGTAAAATTCTAAAATATTTTTACTATTTAATATCGCTGTTTTTTATGTGAATGAGTTGTAAAATTTAATTTATTCCTGTGATCAAAGCTGAATTTTCAGGATCATTACACCAGTCTTCAGTGCCACGTGATCCTTCAGATCCTCCAGCCCACTAGGTGGCACTGTGTACCACTGAAAAACTAAACAAAGAATCATAAAACCTAAAAAGTATGCATGAGTGTGTACTTAAAATACATCAGAAACATCAACAGCCCAGTGCTTTTGGCATTCATAAGAGAACACAAGATTTGGGATTCACTCACCATTATAGAATATTATACAGGATGGATAGCGTTTTCAAACAGTATTAAGTCACGATACATTTACTTAAGAGGAAAATAACTTAAGTTATTATAAAATAACTTATAAGATATAAGTCTTGTTTTCTGAGACATGTATTAATATTAAGTGAGTTAAAATTAAGTTTCGTTTAGATTCGTTTAATTAAATCATAGTAATCAAAAACATGTCTAACTATTTGAAATCAGATACAATTTAACAACAGTCCATTAAAAGTAGCAGCAGTTAAAATTTTAGAGCCCTCTGAAAATCTCTCTTTTTTTATATATATATATATATATATATATATATATATATATATATATATATATAT
>NW_015506956.1:32722-49465 GCF_001515645.1 Sinocyclocheilus grahami
GCGCTCTGAAAATCTCTCTTTTTTTATATATATATATATATATATATATATATATATATATATATATATATCTTGATTCGGTTGTGATGGTTTAATTAGGTTGTGCTAATGAAAGAGGTGATTTCCTCAGGGATCGAGCTGTGTTTGCCCGCGTGGCGTTTCTCCATGACCATGATCGCCAGCCTGATCATCGTGAGCGGCCAGCTGCTGATGCCCGGTCTGGCGGCGCTGTGCCGTGATTGGCAGATCCTGCAGATCGTCATCATCGCCCCGTTTGTGCTCATGCTGCCGTACGTCTGGTAAGACGCTCAATAAAACAACACTGATGCATGAGACACACACGACTTGTGACATGCATAACACAATCCTGTTTACAAGCTGAACTACTCATTTGGTTTGCTGAACTTTACCATGTTTGTGGCCTATTCATATTTTATAGCAAGTAAACTAGATATCCTCATGCAAAACTGTATTCCAGTTTGTTTTCTGCACTGCAAAAAAAAGGCTTATTTACTTACTATTTTTGTCTTGTTTCAAAATATCTAAAGATACTTAAATTAAAGGGATAGTTCACCCAAAACTGAAAATGTGATGCTTATCTGCTTACCCCCAGGGCATCCAAGATGCAGGTGACTTTGTTTCTTCAGTAGAACACAAATAATGATTTTTAACTCCAGCCGTTGCAGTCTATCAGTCGTATAATGCATGGCAATGGTAACAAAATCTATGAGAGTAAAAAAAACATGCACAGACAAATCCAAATTAAACCCTGCGGCTCGTGACGACACATTGATGTCCTAAGACACGAAACGATCGGTTTGTGCCAGAAACCCAACAGTATTTATATCATTTTTTACCTCTGATACAGCACTATGTCCGGCTGCTTTGTGCGCGCGCAGGCATCCGGTGCGTGAGGTGTGTACGCGCTCTGGCGTAGTTTACGTTAATGGGTGTGTTGATATCCAGCCGAAGAGCAATCAACCATAACTTCAGGCAAGCAGGCTCAGAAGTTGGGAATAATCATCAAATGTGTTCTACTGAAGAAACAAAGTCACCTACATCTTGGATGCCCTGCGGGTAAGCAGATAAACATCACATTTTCATTTTTGGGTGAACTATCCCTTTAAGATGTATTTACTTGGTAAGCCAAACGAAATAAGATATTGTTTCTAAGCGAAAAACAAACAATTAATATTAAGTGAGTTAAAATGAGAAAAATATCTGTCATTGGTGTAAGAAAACTACACTGAATTAGAAGGGAAAACAATATATTTTTCTTGTTTTAAGCAAACTCAATGTTTATAATTAGTTTCTTTTTTAATGGTTAAATTAATTTTAGCAATCAAAAAAAGGCTAATTACTTTTTTAGGCACCCCCTAAAATTGTATTTAAATTGAATAATTCTAATTAATTGAAATCAGGAAATGTATACAATTTAACAACAGCTTATTAAAAGTTGAACAACAATTACAATTTTAGGGCCCTTTGAAAGAAGTTTTATTTTTCTCAAATTCATTTAATTTTTTTCTGGATTCTGTTTTTATGGTTTTATTAAATTGTAATAAACAAAAATATGTTTACTGAATTGAATGTTAATTTAAACACTCATCAGTGTGTTGCAACAGGAGTTTTTTTGTATGATTTTATAATTGTTTACTTGTTTTTTGTCCTTTTTATTATGATATGCAAGTATTATATAAACTCTTTTGTTTCTAAAAAAGAGGGTCAATAAAAACAGCATTCATTAAAAGCATGTCTAATCAAATGAATTCATAAATCTTCAGCTATTTCATTTATTATAGGTTTTTTTTTTTACACTAGTGTCATGAAATTTGTAATTTCTTCAGAAATTCTATGTTGACAGTGTATTTTTTATTTTTTTTGGAAAAGTAATTTTTCTTCTTCCTCATATCTTGATTTAAGAATTTTTAGAAGTTTGTACTGGAAAACAAGAAAATCAGAAAATCTTGCAAGTGGTCAGTTTGTGGGCAGAATAAGCAGCTTTCAGTGTAACTCTGCTCAGGATGTTTCCGGAGTCTCTGCGCTGGTTGTTGGTCACTCAGCATTATCAAAGAGCCAAGCGACAGATGTTCCGCATCGCCCATAGCAACAGCGTCGACACGGCAACCGACTCCAGCGGCATCCTCTCAGGTGAGCACAGCTGTGAGTGTGTTTACCTGCAGCCCGAGGAGGAGGAGGATGATGATGATGATGATGATGGTTTTGCAGAGCTGGAGACTGAACTGCAGCAGAAGCCGAAGACGTTCTGCGTGACGCAGCTGAGTGGCACCAGAAACCTGTGGAAGAACACCGTCGTCCTCTGCGTCAACTCGTGAGTTCAGATTAGTTTTCACTAGTACTGGGTTTATCTATCAGTACCTTTCGGCGGGTAAGTGGAACATTTCTAAACTTAAAACACGCTTTCACTAAACTTGCAGTTGCAATGCATTCTGGGATTGATTCTTGAGTGTTGCATGCACAAATTTGGGAAATAGTTTATCATCTAAATCAGGGTTTTCAATCTTAGAGACCACAGACCCTCAAGTATAATCATCTTTATGCTAACATTTAAAAGGCATCTGTATAGTTTCTTCTATAAAGAACCAGTTTCTACTGTGAAAATAGAAAAACTACTACTACAGATTATCTAAAATATTTTTTTGAAAATATTTTCTGTAAATTTACATTATTGTGTTTTTTCTTCTCATAGTACAGTTCTGTTAGATGTATTATTTATTTGCTTATTTTATTTAATTATTTTTAATCTAATTTATATATTTATTTTAATGTCATTTATATTTATATATTTTAATGAGATTGTATGTATTTATATATTTTAAAAATTTGAGTAAAATAAAAACATTAAAATAAATAAAGATTAAAATATCTAAATACATAAAAATACATTCAAATAAATACATGTATAATATTTTATAAAAAAAAAAAAAAAACATAATTAAACAGAGAAAAGGATTAAATTAAATACATGAAAATTATATTAAAATAAATAAATAAATACATAAAATTAAAATGTATAAATATAAATTACATTAAAATAAATACAAAAATAAAAAACTGATTAAAAGGGATGAATACATAAATAAAATTTGATTAAAATAAATACATAAAAATTAGATTCATATAAAAAATTGAATGCATAAAATTAGATTAAAATAAACAAATCAGATGAAAATAAATACATATACAACTAGTAATGATTAAAAGATTTTTATTTTAATCTAATTTTTATATAATTATGTTTTTATTTGAACAATTTAGTTTTATTTAACAGTTTATCTTAATCATATTTCTTATTATTTATTTCTAGACTTTCCCATAGTTTTTTACTTCTCTAAACGTTTCCACGGACCCCCCAGCACTGATCTGGATGATTGCACCTGCAGGTTTGTGCTATATAAGCGCTCTCTTTAGGCTCTGATTGTGTGTTTGTTCTGGTCTGGACACTCAGGTTGACGGGTTACGGCATCCATCACTGCTTTGCGCGCAGCGTTCTGGAGGGCAGCGCGTCTCACCTGCATTATTACGCATTAGCGGCGATCGCCGTGGCCTCCTGCATGGTGCTGTTTCCGGTGGTGGCTGGCTTCGGCAGGAGAGGAGGACTGCTCACCTTCATGATCATCACGGCTCTGGCGTCGCTGCTGCAGCTGGGTTTGCTCAACCGTACGTACAGTACAGCACATGATGACGCAGAGCATCCGCCTCTGAACCTGTACTAACGGCTGTCTTCTCTCTCCTAATGCAGTGATCGGCAAGTACAGTATATGGCACGATGCAGGTAATACAAAAATATTATGCATTACATATTTTGTTGTTGTGACAGCAGAGACTAAACAATGCTAAAGTCAAATAATACAATGCATTTCAATAATCGTGTATAGTTAATGCAATACTGTAGCTAACATGAATAAGACAGCATTAAATGTTAATTCTACATGTTAATTTCTACTAATACATGTGAAATATTTCAGGTTATAAATGATACATAATAGTATCAATTTTAATTAATTTATTTATTTATTATAGGTAACTTATATACATTAGGGAGAAAAGTTATTTTTTTTGTCATGCATACTTAGTAAAAACACTTTACATTGAATCTAATTTACATTTATTTTTTTTCAATCGGTTTTTTAGGTATGCATTTATTTTAATCAAACAAAAATTTGATTAAAATAAAAAATTGATTAAATACATACAAATTAGATTAAAATAAATAAATACATACAAATTAGATTAAAATAATGCAGAAATAAAACATTAGATTAAAATAAATAAATACATTAAAAAATATTAAAATAAATACATGCATATATTTAAATTAATAAATAAAAAGTACTTATGCTAGATAGTACGGTTTATAATATGGTTTAAACATTTTGAGTTATAAATTATACATAATATTATAATTTATATTTGTCATAATTCTTAATAAAAGGTATTAAAAAAAACACTGAATTTTTTATTTTTTTTTAAACAAAAGGTACATTTATTCTGGAAACAGGTGGAAACAGGCTACCATATATTATATCTTATATACATATTCTTTTTTGTTTTTTATATTCAGTGTATTATTCCCACCAGAGTTATATGTACATTAGGAGGACATTTTTTCCCCAAACCTATCAATTATGTCTTAATATTAGGGGCGTCAGTAAATGAAGTAATTGCGAATAATGTTGTGATTTTTATGTTCCCTTTTTGAGGAAAGAAAATAAAAGTCAATTTAGTTTGACTTGTGTAATGCTTTTCAAAATCATCTTTTTATTGTTTATATCTTACATTTATCAGATTAGAGCCAGATAACAATATAGTTACATTTTGTGACGAGATAATCAAGTTGAGTTTTGCTATATAGTAGTATATATTGCTTTACAGGAGCGGATAAAGTTAGGTTATACTTATATATGCAACTTTATGAAAGAAGCATGGGCTTCATTCATGAAACATGAGCACATATTTCTATGTACACTCCACTTTTACATAAATTGTGATTTGGATGCAACAAGAATTCATTTAAGAACTGAGGTTACTGTAGGTTTGGGAAACGCTGGATATATACATACATACACTGCCGTTCAAACGTTTGGATCAGAAGGATTTGTAATGTTCTTTACAGGAGTCTCTTCTGCTCATCAAGGCTGCATTTATTTGATCACAAATACAGGAAAAAATTTAATATTGTGAAATATTATGATGATGTAAAATAACGTTTTTCTATTTTAATATACATTAAACTGTAATGTATTTCTGTGATGTGCAGCTGTATTTTCAGCATCATTACTCCAGTCTTCAGCGTCACATGATCTTCAGAAATCAGTATAATATGCAGATTTATTATCAGAGCTGAAACTGTTGCTGCTTCATATTTTTTTGGAAACTGTGATACTTTGTTTCAGGATTCTTTGATGAATAAAAAGTTAAAAAGCAGAGCATTTATTTAAAATAGAAATCTTTACTAACAATATACACTACCGTTCAAAAGTTTGGGGTCGGTACATTTTTATTCTCTCTTTTTTTTTTTTAAAGAAATTCAAACTTTTATTCAGCGAGCATGTGTTAAATTGATAAGAAGTGATAGCAAATATTTATATTGTTAGAAAAGATTTATATTTTGAATAAATGCTGTTCTTTTTAACTTTTTATTCATCAAAGAATCCTGAAAAAAGTATCACAGTTTCCAAATAAATATTAAGCAGCACAACATTGATAATTCTAATAATAAATCATCATATTAGAATGATTTCTGAAGATCATGTGACACTTTATACTGGAGTAATGATGATGGAAATTCAGCTTTGCATCACAGAAATAAATTCTATTTTAAAGGATATTAAAATAGAAACCATTATTTTATATTGTAATAACATTTTGCAAGATTACTGTATTTTTGATCAAATAAATGCAGCCTTGATGAGCAGAAGAGACTTCTTTAAAAACATTAAAAATCCTTCTGATCCCAAACTTTTGACCGGCAGTGTATATGCATGTATTAATATATTGTCTATGTTGTCCTAGCTCAGCGGGACTCGCTGAACCAGCGCTTCTCGTACGCGTTCTCCATCATCGGGATGTTCTCGTCTCATGCCGTCAGCACACTCAGCATCTTCTACTGCGCTGAGATCACGCCGACGGTCATCAGGTCAGCGTCATCTGAGGAATACACAACACTTCACACTGAGCTCCCATTAGTCAGCGCTCGTTTATTAGTGTAAGAAACTCATTTAACCCCTTAACTGTCACCGTCCCGTATACTTCACTGTGTTACAATTCAATCCTAATGTAAGCATGACAAACTAGGTCTAAGACTCCTAACTAGATATTATACCATTATTGTTTGTTACAAATAATGTAGGAACAGCAATAGATTTATTTATGACAAGAGTGCACCAAGAGTCTATGACAAATCATAACAGGAGTTCTGACCTTTGTCACAAAAAGACGTAATATTGAGAGAGAAATTGATAGATTTGTAACAGAAATGCATCAAAAAAATGTCAATGGCTTTTTCGGTATAACGCCTAAACAAAATTGCATGAGCCTCAATTTTTTTAATATCAACTTCAAATTTGGAACACAACTTATGTAGACATATGGCTTTAATTTGATAGCAACTTTGTATTTTTTACAATTTTAGTTTTTTATATTTTATATAAAAGAAAATAAAAATAGTAAATTTTCTTTACAGTAAATTTAAACTTCTATAATTTTTTAATACTTTCAATTTATGAAATGTTTTCACTTCTGTAATACTCTGCTAATTGTCTTCTTTAAAAAGAGACCAAGCTTAGGTCTGTATTCAAAAGCGATCATGAATTATAATAATTAAAGTTTGTATAGTGCACTTTCTCGTGAATTTTCAAAAATGTGGACGACAGTTAAAGGGTTAAACTGATCGAGATCACGCCGACGGTCATCAGGTCAGCGTCATCTGAGGAATACACAACACTTCACACTGAGCTCCCATTAGTCAGCGCTTGTTTATTAGTGTAAGAAACTCATTTAACCCCTTAACTGTCACCGTCCCGTATACTTCACTGTGTTACAATTCAATCCTAATGTAAGCATGACAAACTAGGTCTAAGACTCCTAACTAGATATTATACCATTATTGTTTGTTACAAATAATGTAGGAACAGCAATAGATTTATTTATGACAAGAGTGCACCAAGAGTCTATGACAAATCATAACAGGAGTTCTGACCTTTGTCACAAAAAGACGTAATATTGAGAGAGAAATTGATAGATTTGTAACAGAAATGCATCAAAAAAATGTCAATGGCTTTTTCGGTATAACGCCTAAACAAAATTGCATGAGCCTCAATTTTTTTAATATCAACTTCAAATTTGGAACACAACTTATGTAGACATATGGCTTTAATTTGATAGCAACTTTGTATTTTTTACAATTTTAGTTTTTTATATTTTATATAAAAGAAAATAAAAATAGTAAATTTTCTTTACAGTAAATTTAAACTTCTATAATTTTTTAATACTTTCAATTTATGAAATGTTTTCACTTCTGTAATACTCTGCTAATTGTCTTCTTTAAAAAGAGACCAAGCTTAGGTCTGTATTCAAAAGCGATCATGAATTATAATAATTAAAGTTTGTATAGTGCACTTTCTCGTGAATTTTCAAAAATGTGGACGACAGTTAAAGGGTTAAACTGATTAAAATAAGTTTTGATAAATGTACATTTTTTATTTAATTTAAACTAATACAACAATAAGTTGATTAAATCACTAAATTTAATAAAGAAAATTTTAATAAATTAATTTAATAGTTATTTATTAGTTACTAAAAATACAACTGTTTTTTTGTTGTTGTTAATTTATCTTGGGTCCATTAAATAATATTAACAGATATTGATTTTACTAATGTATTAGTCTGTGTTATTTTAGTATCATTAATATTCTAGTTTAGTTTTAATTTTAATTTTAGATAAAGTTTTAGTGATTATGTTGTTTTTGTCATTTTTATTAGTTTTCGTTTTTTTTTTTAAATGTCTATTTTTATTTTATTTTATTTATTTCATTGCTTTAAGTTAAACTAAATGAATAGGAGAAATGTAGTTTTTGCTATCAACAATATACTGTAGTTTTTGTTAATATTTTGAATTAGGTTTTGTTTTTATAGTTTCTGCTTTCACATTAATTTTACTTAAAAGCTTTAGTAATTTTGTTGTTTTTGTCATTTTTATTAGTTTTAGTTTTTAAATGTCTATATTTTTTATTCGTTCATTTTAGTTTGTTATTTTAGTATTTCAATTGCTATTAACAAAATAGTTTTTATTAATATTTAGAATTAAATTTTGTTATTAGTTTGCTTTCATTATAATTTGGGTTAAATTTTTTTAGTAATCTTGTGTTTTTGTAATTTTTTTAAATGTCTATATTTATTTACTTTTTATTTATTCCTTTCAAGTTTCTTTAGCTTTAGTTATTATAGTACCTCAAGTTTTAGTAAATGTCGAAATTAACAAACTATATTTCATCCTCAACTAATGTAAACAAATGAAACCTTAGTGTTACCGAGGATTCATTCATGTCTTTATACTTACAAGCTTGATTTTGTAAACACCAATAATTAAAGTAGTATTAACCTGATCATCACCCGATGTTTTGACGGTTGTCTCTGGGTTTTGTCGTAACAGGGGTGGAGGTGTGGGTCTGGTCCTAGCGAGCGCAGGTTTCGGTATGCTAACAGCGCCGCTGATGGAGCTCCACAATCAGAAGGGTTTCTTCCTGCATCACGTGATCCTCACCTGCTGCACTCTGCTCTGCATCATTTGCATACCGTTGCTCCCGGAAACCGCCAGCCAACCGCTGCCCGAGACTATCGCTGAGGGGGAGGGGCTTCTGCGGCGGCCCATCCTCCCCGGAGAACAGCACCACCTACTGGCCAGGACCGAGGTCAGGGAGTATTCGCGCGTTCAGGACACGCCCCTTCACCAGGTCGTCAACCCCGGCAACGGCTCGGTGCCTAGCAACAGCACAGCCAATGGCGTGAGGACTTCATGACGGCGTTTGCTAAAGACAGCCGAACGAAGAGAGATTGTCGAGAACGAGTTTTTTTAAAACTGCGAAATGCGACTGATGTCGTGGTAAAGTGTCAAACGCCTCATTAACCAGCATCGGTGAAAAATTCTTACCATTGTACAAACTGGAAATGTTATTTTAACTTGCGTTTAGCGAAAGGAGCTCTATTTCTCGAACCGAACAACAACCTCACGGAGGAGTTTCACTGATTTGAATGCGTTTTGTTTTGTATGTTTGGTAAATGTTTGGTATTTATTATAAGGACAGAATGACGTTGACGGTAAGAACCGGCGGACTTTATTCATGTACGGGAGATTGTTTCCACCACAGGAAAATAAAATTTAAAAAGGTATTCGTGACTTTCTCTCACAGTCACAACTCCGACTTTTTTCTCGCAATTCTAAGAAAAAAATTTGCAATTCTAAGTAAAAAATAATAATAATGGGATATAAACTCGGAGAAAAGTCAGAATCACAATATATAGCCTCGCAATTCTGAAAAAAAGTAAAATTAGCAATATATAAACGGAGAATCGCAAGATTTAATGCCGCAATTCAGAGAAAAGTCAGAATCGCAAGATCTGAGAAAAAAGTTAGAATTTTGAGTTAAAAAGTCGCAATTACCTTTTACATTTTTTATTCCGTGGTGAAAAAAAACTAAACAGAATTGCGAGAAAAAAAGGTCAAAATGATGAGTTTAGATTTCACAATTATGAGAAAAACTCATGTGTAAAGTCTGAATTATAAAGTCATAATTAAAGTCTAATTTATGAGATAAAATTGCAATTCAGGATAAAAAGTCAGAATTACGAGTTTATATCTCATAAAGCAGACTATCTCATTTTTTATGCCTCGCGATTCTGTCGCAATTACTTTTAAAACATTTTTTGATCCTGTGGCAGAAACAAGCTTCCATATTCATGATACACAAGTGTACAAAATATGTGCACAAATTGTTTAGTAAACACTAATTCTTCTCATTCGTAGGAATGGTTGTTAAGCGCAACAAATATGTTTTGCTCATGTTTCATGAATGAAGTTCGCCGTTCGTGTGCACCTCACTATGTTCAGGTTTTTTTAGTCTGTCTGTTTTGCACTAAAACTAGAAAAGCAATGACGAGTCGGCCAGATGAATCTGAACTGAACGTGTGTGAAACCACGACTGGACAGATGATGGCTGTTAAGAAAACAACAACAAAAACAACAACAGCACAACTTAATGGTCTGCTCTTAACCCTTGTGCGTCAATTTAAAAAAAAAAGTTACATAGAGGTTCTTAGAAGACAAAAAAAATAAAATTCATAAAATATTATATACTAATATTTTTTCTGCTTTCACTGATATAGACCTTGTCCTAAAACTACCAAAACTTAAGTAATTTTCATGATTTTAACCCTTTAAATGCTAGTTTGTTTATATAATGCCACTGTTGTTTTTTTAATGAAAGATGAAATTAATTATTTTGCATATACTAAATGCTAAGGAGATTTTTTTATTTTTTACAGTCTTGGATATGTCAGTGATTAGCAAAAACATTCATGTTGATGCATTATTTTGTGCAGTGTTAAAAAAATTACAAATATAATTCAATTTCAATTTTTTTAGGCAGAAGCAGAAAATCAGGTGGAAAATCATAAGAATGTAAGAGAGTGACAGAGTGCATGATTTTATGCTTAAATAGCACTAGGATTAAATATTGCAGTTTTAATGGGTTTCAATTGGGATATTATTTTGAATGAGGTCCTGAGTGCAACTATTTTTGTACCTAGTATAAAATAGATTTATGAAAGGAAATGGGGGTGAAATATTAAGATTCTAATAAAAATACACATTTTTGACTACATTTACACTGTTTGCATTAACACACTCAAAATGATAAAAAAACAAAACATGAAAAAGACAAAGTCCCTAAGGACGTACAAGGGTTAACATGCAAACATTCACAAGCTCAATAACCACAGTTACGGGGCTGAAACCTGTCAGGAAAGTGTCACGGGACACATTTCACATCAAAATCAAAAGAAATACAATATAGATGAAAAGTAAATGATATTGTGCATCAAGAAAATGAAGCCTTTTTTTAGATTTGAAATGCTAATAAGTAAAATATCGTTGTATTAAAGTAATGAGAATTTAATGACGATCATTAGAATAATAAAAACAAAGTACAAAAGTGTAATGTGCAGATGCATTACGATGATAAGATTTTTTATTGCATTGTGGTAATGAGATTTGGCAGGAGGGGAGAAAACGAAAATAATGTCACAGTGCAGAAACAGACTTATTTTATGAATTAATTTTTACATTTGGTGTGAAATGTGACCCGGACATTCACTTGTTTCATAAATGTGAACTCGGGCTGACGTGGAGCACGACCACTAGAAGGGCTGCTGATTGTGTTTTCATTAGCAATTATTGTTATTATTATTAATGTGTAGAGTAGCAGTGGAGTAACTTGAACATCACAGAGCTCCTGTTTTCCTCGAACTACTGAATACGAAACCAAATTATGAACAAAAACAGTATACTAGGACGTTAATGAAACACTTCATGGTTTTAAACAGTGATTGCAGGTATTGTGTGTTTATACAGGATTCTGGGATATATATTTAAGCACAGAATCAATATTCACCTTTTCTGTAAACACTAAAGCACTCCATAATACTGATTAAAGCACATCGTAAGAGAGTCAATCTCACAAAAGAAACAATTCCAGGTCATATTTCACCCCCAAAATAACAAAAACAAATGGCAAAATATATTTTTCTTAAAGAAAAATAAGCCTATTTTTAGGGCTAAAAATATTATTTGAATGTGAAAAAAAATATTATTTAAATTGGTCAAGCACCGTTGTAGGTATACATTACAAAAAAAAAAAAATCTTAATTATTAATAAAAATATATTACAAATTGCAATGAAATCCTAAGTATTTAAAAAAAAAAAAAAAAATTCATTCTGAATTTGGCATGAAACATGACCTGGACCGGCATTAATGAGATTCACTCAAACGCAGGAGACTGAAACATTGTAAAGCATCAGTGTATTTTTCTGTATTTGACTCTCGTGTGTCATTTTGACGATTAGGATTAAATGAGAATTTCATACATGTTAATAGTCCATTTGAAGACATTGTACTTATAAATAAATACCGTTTTTTAATACAGTATATTTCATTGTTCATATTTTAATAACAGGGTTTTATGGAAGCTTGTTTCTGCTACGGAATAAAAAAGTTTTAAACGAGTTTTCAGTTAGTTATAAACTCGTAATTGTTTATATTATAAGTTTATATCACAATTCTGACGGAATAAAAAAAATAATTTTACATAAAAAAAAAAAATTTTCTTGCAATTGTAACTTATAGCTAATAAAGTTTTTTTATTATTATTATTTTTCTATTAATAGTGACTTTTTATCTCAGAATTGTGAAATAAAAATAAATGTATGTTTTTTATTTGATATCCTACGGCAGAAACAAGCTTGCACAGAGTTTTTCCACACCTTGTGATCAATGCATTTCTGTCTTTTGTGAATACTCACACAAAGCAGTTTTTCTATTACAGAATAGAAAAAACTATATTTCCAACTTTTACAAAACTTTAAATATTCGGATTTAAAAAGAATTGACCAGTCCACTTTGTCTTTGCTATAACCTTCATAAATTTGGCTCATAACTGGATACGTACCACACAAAATAATAATGTTACAGCTGAATATTTTTGCTTTAGATTTATTGAGCTATGTACAAAAAAAGCAAACAAAGTGCCGCCAGGTAAAACAACAAATGTTTAAAACTTGTCAGGATGAATCTCCATCTCCTTTTTGATTCTGTTCTCCACCAGCAGCGCTAGATTTGAGTCCGTCATGGGTAAATTGTAACTTACAAATACCTGTTTCTTTGTCTTCTTTGCTGAAAAGAAAGAGAAAAATAAATGCTAGAAACTAGGTGAACGCTAGGTTTGTCAACATCAGGTTTTCTAGCAGCTCTGGCACAGTTTTGTTGTAAACATTCGGATTTGAGGACATTACACGTCTGTAAATGACTGAACCAGAAGGATCAGTTAAAGCAGGTCTTACTGAGTCTCTGTGCGAGAGAGCTTGGTGTCGTGTCTGACGTGTCACCCAGAACCAGAGCGGACAGAGGCATTGAATCCTGGGAAAAAACAACAAACACAAAATATGAGCTGCCTGCAGGAAACACTGTGAACCTTCAGCTTTAAAATAAAACTAATCCGAGAGAATATGTGATCCTGGAGCACAAAACCAGTCATAAGGGTCCATTTTTTTTAAATTGAGATGTATACATCATCTGAAAGCTGAATAAATAAGCTTCCATTGATGTATGGTTTGTTAGGATCGGACAATATTTGGCCGAGATACAACTATTTGAATATCTGGAATCTGAGGGTGCAAAAAAATCTAAATATTGAGAAAATCATCTTTAAAGTTGTCCAAATGAAGTTCTTAGCAATGCATATTACTAATCAAAAATTAAGTTTTGATATATTTATGGTAGAACATTTACAAAATATCTTCATGGAACATGATCTTTACTTACTATCCTAATGATTTTTGGCATAAAAGAGAAATGTATAATTGTGACCCATACAATGTATTGTTGGCTATTGCTACAAATATCCCCCAGCGACTTAACACTGCTTTTGTGCTGCAGGGTCACATATATATCATATTGTCTATTTTAAATCAATGACAATAACAAAACGATTGTTAAAAAGACAAAAAAATGCTATTGCTTTAAATTAAAATTGAAGTAGGTACTCCCAGCAACTGGTGTTAAAAATAAAATAAAAATAAATAAAATAATAATAATAATAATAATAAAAAAATAAAGCTATCAAAAACTGTTTTAGCTGATTGAAATAAAGATTGAAATAAAAGCTGACTGAAAAAAAAAAAAAACTTTCAACACTGTTAAAAAATCTTGGCAAATAACTAAAATACGCAAGTATTAAAATGACTAAGACTAAAACAGAAATAATTTAAAGCTAAATATAACTATAAAAATGACTAATTTTGTGTTGTCACTGTTAACTAAAACTAAAACTATGGACCCTTTTGACATTTGCGGGTTTATAAGTCATCACAGTCGGGTTCACTTGAATAGCAGTGAATGGGAGAGTACCACAAATATATTTTTTGCATTCCCATTTGCTCAAATAGCAAAAGAAAAACTCCACGATAGTGTTTTCATGACTTTCAATAAAAGGACAAAAATTGAGAGAGACTGATAACGGCAGTCGGAAGAGAGAACGAGGTCAAATTTATCATCCCTCCCTGCATTAGAAACACCCTCGCATTAGCGTTAGTTTTTTTAAATTTTGTAATTTGTTGCAAAGATGATATAATACAAAGTAGGGTTGCAAAGGGGTGGAAAATGATGACCGTGAACGCGTCATTAAGGCTTGTTCACACCGGGACGAATATCGCCGACGTTTTTAAGGCCTCGTGACTAAACAAAGGGCGCCAATGTGAGTGTGCACACCGACGCGCAAAACATGTCAAACCAAAAAAATGAGCCCGAGGCGTTTTAAAAAAAAATTACGCTTTTACATCTCGCGTTTTGCACGTCGGTGTGCACACTCACATTGGCGCCCGCATTAAAAACTGGCCGACCAATGAGATTGGTGCTTTTGTTCACGTGCCTGGAGCTGCTGAAGTTACAGTAAAACACGACTTGGTGGCGCTCAAGCACAAAACGGTCTTGCCGAGCACACATTGATACTCAACGACAAAGAGGAAGTAAGTAGACCAAGAAGATGCATCGATAAGCGCGCGCGATAATCGTCCCGGTGTGTACGAGGCTTTACAGTCTTGTGAAAAGGGTCCATTGATTTGTTAATCGAAATAAAGCTAAAACTAAATATAAATATTACATTAAAATTTTGAAACAACTGGAAATGTTGCCTTGGCAAATAACTGAAATAATTAGGTTTAAATTCAAGTATTAAAATAACTATACCTAAACTAATAAAAATAAATTAAAACTAAATATAAAAAGGACAAAAGCATAAAATTAAATAATGAAACTTTTGTTGTTATTGTTAACTAAAACAAAAACCATTAATTTTTTAATATAGATGAAATAAAATATAATTCTCATATGAAAAAAAACTTGCTTGTTAAAGTGTTAAAATTATTAAAAATAAAAATTAAATGAATTGAAGATCCCATATTGTACACCTTTCTGGAGTTTTATTTTCGGTTTTGATGTCCTTAAGAATATATATTTGCGGTATAAGTACCAAAAACCATCTCAATATATTTTTATAGCTCCTTTCTCAGGAGCTCTGCTGAGAACAGGTTGATTTTGGCCTGTCTAATTAATATTCATGAGCCTCTCTTCTGATTGGCCTGTTGTGTTCTGAGTTGTATATACATTGTTGTGATTAATTGTGGCTGGAACAATAATGTAGCTGTAAAAATAGTTGCCTGCTGAAACTGAAATGTATAAACATCTTCATCATGACTCGATAGACACAGTGGTCAGCGACGTCACAGCGCTAGCTGGAGGTGGCCCATTCAAACCAGCGCAGATTCGGCTACATAACGAGCTTAAAATATCATCTTGTGATGTTGAGTGCCAGAATTGACGTAATACAGCCTCAAATTAGAAATTTGATCGCATATCTGCTGCCACTGCCAGACAAAAAACCGACGGCAGCTGTGCTTAAACGCGATAAAACGAGCGGACTGGACAGAAACGATCGTCAAAAATGCTCGCGTTTGCAGCACACACTTCTTATCAGAAAACGTTCAATAAAGTATTGTCTTTTGTTGTTATGGGCGCGTCTACAGATTTCTTGCCATATCTATGTTTCTTGCATCTCACGATTATGTCATGTATGAAATCATGTCTGTGTGCATGCGTGTAAAACAACAAACTGACGATTTATATAGCTAAATATAAAACTGACAAAGGCATATAATAAACAGAGGTGGCCAGTAGTGAAGTATTTTTTACTTTTACTCAAATTTAAAAAGTATCTGTACATCATCAGAGTGTTTTTCTTTGGAAAACTTTTACTTCACTTCATTCCAAAGCATAATGTCATACTTTTTTTTACTGCACTACATTTCATAAATAAAAGTTGTTTTTTACCTTTAATACTTAAGAACATTAAAAATATACTACTTTCTTGCACTTAAGTAAAACTTTTAATTACTTTTACTTGAGTAAAAAGTAAGAAAGTACTAGATTTCTAATGTAATTAGGTATTAAATGATATTTAATATGAAACGTAGTGCAGTAAAAGTACAATATTATGCTTTGGAATGTTGTGAAGTAAAGTTTTCTAAAGAAAAACACTGATAAAGTACAGACACTTGAAAAATGTACTTTTAAAGCAGAGTAAAAATACTTCACTATTGCCTCTGATAATAAAATGAATAAAACTTAAACAAAAATGTAAATACAAACTGAGAATACAATAATGAAAGCTAATTCAAAATATTAATATTAGTGGAGTCAAAATTAGTGCGTTAACGCAGACGATACATTTTTTCAATTTAACGCGTTACAATTTTTTAAAGGGGTCATATGATGCGATTTCAATTGTTCCTTTCTCTTTGGAGTGTTACAAGCTCTTGGTGCATAAAGAAGATCTGTAAAGTTGCAAAGACTAAAGTCTCAAATCCAAAGAGATATTCTTTATAAAAGTTAAGA
>NW_015506956.1:49728-74482 GCF_001515645.1 Sinocyclocheilus grahami
CCCCGCCGCCTCAGCTCACTCTATCCCGGCCTCGGCACACGCTAAGCCGGGGCTTCCCCTCACGCTAGGCCGCTGTGTTTTTCGTTGTGAAAGCGAAACTACTTTGTTTGGCCTTCCAAAAGAGGACACGACTACAAATCAGTGGTCGTCATATTTACATACAAATCATATTTACAACACTGTTCCAGAACACTTCAACCCAAATATTCAGATGTGTGCAGCACATTTTATGGAGGACTGTTTCCTGATCCTGGTAGAGTAGACTACAATGCCGGCTGTTCTGACTCACGTAAGTACGTTTTCATTTAAAGAATTTGCCACTGATGATTCAAACGCGAGTTTTGGGCAGTGTAGAGTAGCACTTGTTGTTTGTCAATTCAAGTGCTGTCATCACAAATGCAGACAGAGTTTTATGTTTACGCGGCGCGATGCAACGCAACGCGTAAAAAGACAGTATAAGTCATTATAATCAGTAATTATGTGCCCACTGGATGCAACAAATGCCTGGTTTATAATGGGTTTTAATGTTTTTGTCTCGTCGCTCCGGCCGGCCGCACAGTATGGTGAGGGGCGTAACATTTCCGTCTCACGCTTGAGGTATTCGGCCAATCGCAACGCACTGGATAGCTGGCCAATCACAGCACACCTCGCTTTATCAGACCGATGAGCTTTGTAAAAATCGATGCGTTTCAGAAAGGCGGGGCATAGAGAAGAAACAATAATGTACAGTATGTGGAAAATAATGTTTTTTTAACTTTAAACCGCATAAACACATTTCATTACACCAAATACACCAAATAATGTTCTTTTTAGCAACATCATATGACCCCTTTAATGCAATTAACGCAGGGGCGGAGCTAGGGTTGGCCACCCCTCTCAAAACTGCTGTCTCTGTCACTTTTTCTCTTGACAAGAAGTGCATTTATTCAGTCGCAGATCGTCTTTATAACCACATCAAACCGGAGACGTTTCAGACGCGCGCTACATTTCATTTCAGCGCCGCGCGAGTCAAATGAGTGCTCTTCAGTTGCATGCACAAAGCAAATGAAAGTGCAAAATATACTACATGCATGCAATGTCATGGTTAGTTTAGTCATGAAGTTACCAAAAAGGCGAATAAAGCTGCCTTAAAACTGTGCATGCATGTAATACATTTTATATGAGTCACATTTAAGAACAGTCTCACTCATCTAACACACCTGATTCAACTCGTCAGCTCATTAATAGAGACTTTAAGACATGAAGCGGGTCAGAAAAGGTAAAAAGAGTTCAGAGAAAATGATGAGTGTCAGATCTGCGTCACGTTCAGCTGCGGCAGCTCTTAAAGAAATAACAACCAAATTAACTTAATAACCAGCTGCTGTGATGTCTTGTGCATGCATGTAATACATTTTATATGAGTCACATTTAAAGAACATTTCTCTGAAATGGTTTTCAAAACTGTCCTGGAGCAGCCCAGCACTGTCTCCCTCATCTAACACACCCGGTTTAACTCGTCAGTTCATTAGTAGAGACTTTAAGACTTGAAGCGAGTCAGAAAAGGTAAAGAGATGCATGTGTCAGATCCGCGTCACGTTCAGCAGCGGCAGCTCTTAAAGTAATAGCAGCCAAAAACAACCTAATAACCAGCAGCTGTGATCATCAAAGAACAAAAAAGAGGAAATCAATAACTTTTACAGCTTTAAGGATTCATCTGTATTTAATTTAGAATTTAGTGTTTGATAACTTCAATTTCACTTCCTGTATATTTCTGATGATAGGGCACAGGTAAATATGGCATTTATTATAATGGGTTTATATGAAGATTGTTTACGCTCACTTAAATTAGAAGTTATTTTTTAGTCTAATAGATGTTAGAATTCATAGCTCTCAATTATACTGTAATGTTGAATGGCTATAGTAGTCAATGGTTAAATATTAGGAAGAAAAACTATTGTATAGAGGCATCAGTGGTATCAGTGATACCTCATTAAAAACAAATGCCATTGCAAATATACTGTTTTTATGTTTGCACATTAATTTGACGTTTTAATGTGAAATTATTGCAATATAAAAGTATATTTAAATTTTTAATGTTAGGGGGGATTAATTGCGATTAATTTCAGATTTTTTTTCCTTCGTTTTTTTAATCGATTGGCAGCACTAATTAATAAAATAATAATCAACAATTAATAAACAAGTAATAAACAAAATCAAATAATTATAATAAACAACAACTCTGTTTACCATGGTACACATGCACTAACAATAACATACCAAACTAACCAAAAAGGTACCATGTTACTACAATGGTATACGAGTATGATTATGATGGGAATTATATATGCATGCAGACATATGCATGACTCACATATTTACTGCTGACGGCCAGGGCCAGGTTGGACAGAACCGGGCTAGAGCCGACCCAGAGGAAGAACCCGCCGCTAAGCTTCATCACGTGGAAATGAACGAGCTGCTCCAGAATCTTCTCCGAGAAATCATGCACCGCGATGGGCTCCAGGCAGGCACCGTTCAGCACAGTCTCCATCCCGATAAACACTTCACACAACGCTCAGTGAACGCAGAAAGCTCATAATGAAAGTAAAAACACGCATGTCTTCCTCCCTTCCGCTCGCTGAGGGACTGCAGCGCCACCTGCCGGTCTGGCGCGCGAGGGACGTCAATAAAACATTTTATTTTTTTATTTATTAATCTTTTTTTTTTTTTTGCATTTCAAGCATCATAACAGAACAAAATAGGCTAACATAAACACAACTGTAAGTCCTCACAGACTGAGACGTTCATATTAATCATACTATATACATTAAGATTATATTAAAATATATTCATGCAACCATAAACAATGTAGGGGATTAAACAAAATCACACTTATTAAACAAATCAAATAATTTCTTGGCTTTATCACTTCTCATAACGTTTTTTATTTTAATTGAGTAAATGTTAAGACATCCATTTTCATTTAAATATAAACATTGAACATTGCATATAATAAGGAAAATATATCAAATAAATACTTAATAAAGCTCACGCTGTTTTCACCATGCAGTGAAAGTGAATGGTGAACAGTGTTGGGGAAAGTTACTTTTAAAAGTAATGCATTACAATATTGCGTTACTCCATAAAAAAAGTAACTAATTACGTTACTTAGTTACTTTTTATGGAAAGTAATGCGTTGCGTTACTTTTGCGTTACTTTTTAAATCTGGACAGGGCTTGCTTGTTTGTTTTTAAAATACAAAAGTTATATTTTGGGCAAATATAAAAGCCTTTTCACTCCAAAAGTGAAATGAATAAACCTCAGGCTGAAGGGAAAGTACATTTACGTCCGTACAGTAGAATGCAGAAGAAGACATTTCAACACACTTCAGCGATAAAAAAAGACACAAATGTTGTCTAGAGTAATTTGTGCTTATTAGTACGCTTGAACTGGATCATCGAAGCTCAGAAGTAAAGACATTGGTTAATAGAATGGGATTAAATACATAAAGCATATTTGTGTTGTTTAACATTTAATTATTGCAGGTTTGCGTCATATTCTGAGTTGCATTATTTTTATTCATTTTGAGGAATACTGAATCTGTGTTGTTTTGTTTTTTGTGAGTGAGATGAATTAATGCATATATTTATTTTAGAACTACAGTAACATCTGATTTCTCTCAGCATGGGGACAGGAGAGCTGCCAGTCAATAAATCGGGGGGAAAAAAGTAACTTGCATTACTTATCTGAAAAAATAACTCAAATATTCTCTTGTAAATTAAAAAGTAATGCGTTACTTTACTAGTTACTTGAAAAAAGTAATCTGATTACGTAACTCGCGTTACTTGTAATGCGTTACCCCAAACACTGATGGTGACTGACCTTACTGAGCTCCATAAATGTCAAAAAGCACCAAAAGTATTAGTCCATATTATTCAAACGCTATATAACCAACGCTCTGGAATAATATTATTATGATTTGTGTGTGAAAGACTAAAATCTTGCTCTCTCTCTCTCTCTCTCTCTCTCTCTCTCTCTCTCTCTCTCTCTCTCAATCCAACCCAACACAATCCTACTCACAAATACTTTTACATTTATTCATTTAGCAGACGCTTTTATCCAAAGCCACTTACAATTGGGTAATACATGAAGCGATTCTTCTTAAAGAGGCAAACCTCTCTCTCTCAGCCCCTTCACCATCATACTAACAAATACTTTTACATTTATTCATTTAGCAGACGCTTTTATCCAAAGCGACTTACAATTGGGGAATACATCAAGCGGTTCATCTTAAAGAGGCAAATAGACACAGAAAGTGCTCGTAATACCGACTTTCAAGCATTGTTCAAATAGACTAAAGAAAGGAGAAAACAAATGCAAACTGATATGATAAAATACCCTAAACACGTTTAAAATTATATTATTTTTTATATAACCATGAGACAGATAATTAATATAAGTCTTAAGTTGTGGTTTATTTTAGCTGTTGTAATTTCAAGGAGAGCACTTTTTACAGCACGTTTCTGATTCTTGATTTCTGTGCCTTTGCTGCAGAGCTTTTGGAGCAGGACCTGCAAGACAAGGTGACAGTGCAAGGGTTAATACAGAACTCAAATGGCATTGTGCTGCTAAAATGACTGCGTTTGTATTATGTTTGTGCATCTTTGTATGATCTGAAATGACTGCAGACTGGCGTGAGCAGCATCCTGGAAATAGTATAGAGCCACCTGCCCTTACTGCCTCATCAGGACCGGATGCTGCTGTGGTCTCTTCATCCTCAGTGAGCTCAGAGCCAGCGAGAGCATCTAGAGAAAGACCAAAAGACACTGAAAAATGACCGTGAATTTAACGGTAAAAGACTGTAAAAATGCTACAGTAAAAACCTGTTAAATAGTTAACGGTAAATTCCCCTACTGTATATGGTGAAAAACTGTACTGGACATTACATGTATTGGACATTAATTTTACGGTAGTATACTGTTTTTGGAAGTGAAAAATACTGTATAATTTACAGTGAATAACCGTAAATTGACATTCCCAGAATTCCCTGCATTACATTTCAAATTTGATGTTTTTTTGTTGAAATAACTATGTTTCGTCTTATCAGTTGTGTATATTAGGTTTGTGTGTTACACCTAATGTTGTTAAATGAATGTTTATTGCATTATTTCAGTTTCATGTGTGTCACCGTGATGGTGTTTAGTGTTTGTGTGAATGATGCTGTGCACCTTCTATATATGTTATTATTTAAAAGCTGCTTGTGATGGGCTTTGGTTCATCGTGTGACTCTCATCACCTCCTGCATTTGGTGGTTATCAGTGTATTACAAAGGTACAAAACAGATTTCAGTACTTCAATAGGTTGGTATATTAACATTATATCAGTTAATGAAATTACGGTGTTTTAAAACCTAAAACGTTGCTACTGTATTTTTTACGGTAAAATTCCAGCTGCCGTTTTTTTTACCGGAAATTTTACGGAAATTTTTTTACAGTGTGTGACAAAAAAGCATTTACATTTATGCATTTGGCAGATGCTTCATGCAAAGAGACTTATTACAGGGACCCCCACTAAAAAAAAACTAAACAAAAACAATATTTTTATAGGCTATATAATTATTGGTCAGCATTTAATTATTATTATTGTAAGTGTTGGGGTGGGCTAGCAATGCATTCTGGGGTAATCTTAATTTTTAAGTAGTAATACTTACATTTTTTGAGTGTAAAATCAGTATTCTTCTCCAAAGGCGAGATCTTCCAGCAGCTGATTTACGTCTCCTTTGAGCAGATAAACCCTAATAGCTTGTGGAGTTACTGATGCTATGAGGTGTTAGTGCACCTGTCCCTCTTATCTTCTTTTTATTATTGTTACTACAGAATGTATAATTACATACAAGCTCAGGGAAAGATGGCTGTATCTGTAATAATAAACAATCATAATGACAAAAAAACAAGACATAAATATAATGGGTTTGCATACATCATGAGGATAGAAAAAAGGCACAATGACAAGGTTAAATATATTTGAATAATCATAATATTCATATAATCATAATGCATCAAAATATTGCATTGTTGTTGTTATTTGTGAGTCTGAGGGATGAAACAAGAGAGTTAAATTCAACAAGAAAAGAGGAAAACAAATTAGATTTAAGCTGGTTTTGCTTGTGGATGAAAGATTTTGCACATAAATAAAGAAATTAACAACATTCAAGAGATAACGATTTTGGTTTTTCGTAATAAAAATAATATCTTAAAGAATTAATTTGTGGCTCATATTAAAAATATACAAATTTGAATCCACCCAAAATGTACTGGTTAGGCCTATATTATAGTACAATCACAATAAAAGGGCAGCTGTTTCTTCAACAAGACCACATCAACATAAATATATTTACAGACAGATTGATTAAACCTGTCGCTCATATCTTTTAAGTTGTTGCGCTTGTTATTAGATCACATGATGACGTCTACATGGTCCGCATGATGGTTGTGATGGTTTATTGTTATAAATCAAATGTCATTGTTTATTATCAGAATATAGAAGCTGCTGCAAGAACCAAATCAAGCAAAGGTCTGAAGAGCCAACGACCTGAAAATAAGAAGACTAGTGTTAATTTCGTTAACGAAAACTATAACGAAAAATGCCCTTTGACAAGCTTTTGAGGAGACAAAGACAATAAGGTCAATAAACGAAACCTTTGACTATATCAGCATGCAATTTCGTTGACGAAAAAAGACGAGACTAAAATTTATTCAAAAAATAAAAACTTTACCAAAAACCTCTCTGTATTTTCGAAAAAAAGGAGACAAAATGTTATTGCGGACTGCTCTACACGCCTCTACTACGCGAGATTTCATGAGTGCGGTTGCAAGATATCAAGAGTTCTAATCCCCGAATCCGAGCTTTGCTGTTATAAGGATTCATTTTCTGTCCGGTGTTTTGCTTATTTTAAGCAATCTGTCAACCATGCGCTCGCCCTCTTTGTGACGATTATCTGAAAACAGCGACGAACACGCTGTTGTTTAGCGATCTAAGTGAAAGTGTCTCTCAACCAGTCTGTGTTCTGTCATGAGATCTCGACTGTATTGTTTGCGATTGTGATGGCTGAATAAATGCACTTACTCAACCGCTGTTGTTTGAATAGAGGAGCTATTGCAATTTGGAATTACTATTAGGAATGTCACTGTTATAATATTTTTAATTTGTTTTATCTGTTTTCATAATGTAGACAGAGAGAGTGCATAAGTCTTTGGTATTAATTTATATACCAAATAAAATTTCAAGAAATTTCAACACACTTCAGCAATAAAAAAAGACACAATGTTTGTCTAGAGTAATTTGTGCTTATTAGTACGCTTGAACTGGATCATCGAAGGTCAGAAGCAAAGACATCGGTTAATAGAATGGCATTAAATACATAAAGGATATTTGTGTTGTTTAACATTTAATTATTGCAGGTGTGAGTGAGATGAATTAATGCATATTCATATTTATTTTAGAACTACAGTAACATCTGATTTCTCTCAACATGGGGACACCAGAGCTGTCAATCAATACACTGAAAAAAAAAGTAACTTGCGTTACTTATTTGAAAAAGTAACTCAGATATTCTCTTGTAAATTAAAAAGTAATGCGTTACTTTACTAGTTACTTGAAAAAAGTAATCTAATTACGTAACTCGCGTTACTTGTAATGCGTTACCCCCAACACTGTATATACTGTATAAATATATATATATATATAAAATATATATATATAAAAAGCTTATAATGAATCAGTACACTAGATGAGGTAAAATAGACCATGTATGAGTCCACATTCTATTGATGGTGGAGCATCCATGAGGCACATTTCCACAAATGTACAAAATTAGCTAAGAAATGCCTATGTGTTCCAGCAACTAGTTCCCCATCTGAGAGGGTTTTTAGTGCCAGTGGGAACCTAGTTTCATGCCACAGAGCTTCTATGCAGTTGACAGACTTGTGTATAGCTAAAGTAAAGTGTCTAGCTTGTAAAAAATGCTTATCCCAGTTAAATTATTTCCCCCAGTTGCACAGTGTAAGTGAATTGCATGCACTAAAAAAGCTGACAATGCACTCTCTGTACTTGATTTGCTGTACTTCAGTTACATCATGTGTTCATTTAATAGAAAGCAGTAAGTGCTCACTTGGTCTCGATTTTTTTTAACTGCTTAAATTTGCACTAAACATTTAGTATTTACTTTGAAAACAGGGTCATTCTATGGAAATGTACATTTTTCGGTCGCTAGCCTTTACAGAAATATTACACTTGAAAAACACTTTAGGGTTAAATATTTTTTATAAATATATTTTAAAATAAAACTGTGTTATTTGAACAACTACACCTTCTTGAGCCACCATTGTGGCAATATTTGTTTTTAATTATAAAGAATTCCAAGCACCACAAAACTACTCGTCCCCACAGCCATGTACAGAGGGAAAGTGCTTTATTATGAGGTCAAAAACAGGTTTTTCTACCATTTAAAATACAATGATGTATTCATAACTATCAAATATATGATGTAAATGACATAAAAAAAAAAAACGTCAAAAAAATATTTTAAACTATATACTAAAAAAGTAACGCATTACTTTTTAATTTACAAGAGAATATCTGAGTTACTTTTTCAAATAAGTAACGCAAGTTACTTTTTTTTTCAATTTACTGACTGACAGCTCTCCTGTCCCCATGCTGAGAGAAATCAGATGTTACTGTAGTTCTAAAATAAATATGAATATGCATTAATTCATCTCACTCACAAAAAAAAAAATACAACACAGATTCAGTATTCCTCAAAATGAATAAAAATAATGCAACTCAGAATATGACGCAATCCTGCAATAATTAAATGTTAAACAACACAAATATCCTTTATGTATTTAATCCCATTCTATTAACCAATGTCTTTGCTTCTGACCTTCGATGATCCAGTTCAACCATACTAATAAGCAAAAATTACTCTAGACAAACATTTGCGTGTCTTTCTTTATTGCTGAAGTGTGTTGAAATTTCTTCTAGTTAATCCCATTCTATTTGCTTCTGACCTTCGATGATCCAGTTCAACTGTACTAATAAGCACAAATTACTCTAGACACACATTTGTGTCTTTTTTTACTGCTGAAGTGTGTTGAAATGTCTTCTTCTGCATTCTACTGTACGGATGTAAATGTACTTTCCCTTCAGCCTGAGGCTTATTCATTTCACTTTTGGTGTGAGAAGCTTTTATATTTGCCAGAAATATAACTTTTTTATTTTAAAAACAAACAAGCAAGCCCTGTCCAGATTTAAAAAGTAACGCAAAAGTAACGTAACGCATTACTTTCCATAAAAAGTAACTAAGTAACGTAATTAGTTACTTTTTTATGGAGTAACGCATTACTTTTAAAAGTAACTTTCCCCAACACTGTTCATAACTATCAAATATATGATGTAAATGACATTAAAAAAAACAAAATGCCAAATAAATATTATAGTGGTCCCCTGGAGTTGTGTCACTGGTGTTACCGTTTAACAAAAATAATATAAAAATCACACTGATGATATCACTCGACTTCCTTCCTCCTATTTGCTGAAGATCTATGAAAACAGGCCCATGTGAAGTCCACCGTCTCTTTTCAGTTATCAGAAATGTTCTCATTTATCTCATGATTTCATATGAAGCTTTTAGTGGAAGTCACTGGTATGACCTACTTTATTGTTAGGGAATTATAAAAAACTAGAATACAAATGGATTAAACTACTTAATTTAGTGAGTATACCATGACTGACAACATGTGGTGATTTTGTAAAATGCATTTTTCATGAAAATTGTCACTGCTGTTACCTTCCTTATGGTTAACACAGTGAAGATCAGTTTATGTTTTACTAACTGCTTTCACTGATTGCCAAATGTGTGCCAAATGTAACAATTTAGTCTCATCTACTTCATTATAGTTGAAGAATAAGGATCTTTGGTCTTATGTCACTCTAAAATATTACATGATAATAATTTGACATCCATTGAATTCTGCTTCACTCGAGAGTTAAGATTTAAAGGATTGCATTGTTTTTTTACAAATATTTTCATTGTTATAGCAAATACATGGTTGCGCAAATGAACTATCATCATTCAATCACACTTTTAGCAAACCTGATTAAAATAAATAAAACATAACCTCATTTGTTGCATTATCATTATTTGACTGTAACTCTGACTGCATGTATTAAAAAAATTTGAGAAATAATATTTCATAAAAACCTTTAAAATTGCCAAAGTAGTAAGGTAACAAATAGTACATGTGGTCTTTAAATAAATGGATTTTGTATTATTATTATTATTGCCATAATAATAATAAAAATTAGTAGTACAGTAGTAGTATTTTTATTATTATTGATATTATTAGTATTAATATTACACTATAATTTATTTTTGACTGCCAGACATTGCAGTTAATTTTTTCGTGAGTTTATATACTGTAAGTAATGGAAAGAACAAAATGTTTCTTTTTCTCTGTGTTTGCAGTATTAGGAGCGCTTGTGTCTTGAATCAGTGTCTTTGATGCGCGCATGTGAAAGCACAGCTAAAGCTCTGGAAAAGTTGATAAGAGTCACGCTGGTCTGCGCTGGGTTTCATTTACCATCATCTGCTGAACGCGTCTGTCCGCAGGTGCTGGGATCTGAGGGGCCGTCCCTGATCGAGCCCTGGCCCCTTCAGCGTCCCCCGAGAGCGATCATTCACAGACAGGACAGAGGAATGTTTACATCGGTGTCTTGAAGTGCATGTACAGCAGAGAGTGCAGGGGGAATTGAAGGGGATTTTCGTGATGTTTTCACAATCTCCAATGTGAATAACAACCTGAGCAACACCAGTGGCGCAAAAATGGGGTATGCAGTGTATGCAGTGCACTTTAATAACATTTTATAAATAATCAAAAGCTTAGTTGTTAAAAGATAAAGTTCAAGTGAACTAACATTGGTAGCTTACAGTATTTTTTTCATTGCAAGTAGTTAAGTCATAACGTTGTTGCCTAAGAGGGCAAAGTGATTCATTTCTAAATTTCTCTATTGCTCAAAAAGTTAAAAAAGTCACAATATATTTGTAAATGGGCATTTGATTTGCATTTTAGAGAAAATGAGAAGATTGTTAACAAGGATGCAAACTAGTCAGCTTTTGACAAAAACTGCCGTTTTGAATTAAAATCAGGCCATTTGTGTGATTCCCATAGATCCCATGAGTTGTTTTTTTTTAACTCTTGCTACTTCAGTCTTCAGCACAAAACAATGCTGAACTTAGACAAAAAAAGGGATTTTTAAATGTTATAATAGTGATTTTATATTGTCTAAAATATAAATCCAAAAGCAAAACGTGAAAAGAACTATATTACGGAGTGGAAATGTTAAACGAGATGATGAACGATCCTCTGCTGCCATCTACTGGACATAGTGGGAGTTTCATGACATGTGTTTGACATGTGTTCGTGTTTGTTTTGCACCAGGTGGCAGACATCTTCCACATGAATTACATCTCTGTAAGCAAAAAAAAAAAAACCGCAGATGTTCTTTAAAGGGATAGTTCACCCAAAAATGAAAATTAGCCCATGATTTACTCACCCTCAGGGCATCTTAGGCCTATCTGACATTCCTTTCAGACGAACACAATCGCAGTTATATTTAAAATTGTCCTGGCTCTTCCGAGCTGTATAATGGCAGTGAATGGTGCACCTGTTTTTGAAGCTGAAAAAGTGCATCCATCCATCATAAAACTACTCCACACGCTCCGGGGTGTTAATAAAGGCCTTCTGAAGCAAAAATGTGTGTTAATGTAAGAAAAATATCGATTTTTAAAAATGTACAAACTGTAATCTCCAGCGTCACAACAAGGCATTTGAGCATATGTCGTAGGCATTTTTAATATATCAAAAAGAAATGTATTCACATGCAAACGTTGCATGTGAATACATTTCTTTTTGATATATAAAAAATAAATAAAAATATGAATAATTTTGAGGCAAAATAAAAAAGTACTGTAAATCCCTCCAAAATTGCCTAACTAAAAAGTGAGCAATATTACATGTTTAAAAAAATAATAATTTCTATCAGTTCTAATGTCCATTTCTTTATTATTATTATTATTATTTAAAATTTTTGCTGTGGTTTTAAAAATAGGTTAGGGGGTTCACACTTTTTTTCACTCTTGATAAGTGTGTATCCTTCCACGCACAAGCTAGTTATTGGGCTTTTGGTAACAGACTTAACATTTTTCTGTGAGGGTTAGTGTTAGGGGCTAGAATATGCGGGCGCCCACACTGATCTTGCATACCCCTCAGCAAATGTGCAGTTGCGCCCTGAGCACCACAACATCACGCCTGCAATGTCAAAGATATCTGAGAACACTCATGAAATGCTTCTATTTTGCATTATTTTCTAATTTAATCCAACATTTACAAGTTATATTATTAGCACACGTGAAATGAAACCCCGAAAAGATTTTTCAGCTTTTTTTTTTACTAACCATATTTTTCTTGGTTAGTCACAACTTTGTGCTAAATGAATGCTTTTGTAGATTCTTCCATTGCTATTTGCACTTCTGGTTGGATGCTTCTGTATTTAATTGGCAATAAAGAAAGGTGGATGTTAGGATGCTTTGTTCTGTTTATTTTCCAGGTAGGCTATATTGCAGATTTTCAGCACTATTTGCACTATTTGCACTAAATAAAACATATTTAAACAATTTATCCCATGTGAAGATGTAATATACTGCCCCATATCAAGAGTAATATTGCCATATATGTTACCTAGCCTATAAGGCAATATAATTTTCACATACTTAAACACATTTATAACATATACTAAATCCCCATACGCAAATTTGCGTATTATGATTATTTATTTAATATTTTTTTAATTAGCCTAAATTTTGTATGGTATTATATGTTGCAACAATATATGTGACCGATATAGCCTACATTTACCTATATATGCAACTTTATTAAAACAATACAGGCCTATATACAAAAATCTGTATGTTTATATGTTTTGTAATTTAAAAAAAATACTCGTCTTTTACATATCAAATTGAAAGATTTTAGGATGTGCATGATATATGTACAAAAATGTGTTATATATACACATATTTATTGTATTTAATTGGCAATAAAGAAAGATGGATGTTAGGATGCTTTGTTCTGTTTATTTTCCAGGTAGGCTATATTGCAGATTTTCAGCACTATTTGCACTAAATAAAACATATTTAAACAATTTATCCCATGTGAAGATGTAATATACTGCCCCATATCAAGAGTAATATTGCCATATATGTTACCTAGCCTATAAGGCAATATAATTTTCACATACTTAAACACATTTATAACATATACTAAATCCCCATACGCAAATTTGCGTATTATGATTATTTATTTAATATTTTTTTAATTAGCCTAAATTTTGTATGGTATTATATGTTGCAACAATATATGTGACCGATATAGCCTACATTTACCTATATATGCAACTTTATTAAAACAATACAGGCCTATATACAAAAATCTGTATGTTTATATGTTTTGTAATTTAAAAAAAATACTCGTCTTTTACATATCAAATTGAAAGATTTTAGGATGTGCATGATATATGTACAAAAATGTGTTATATATACACATATTTATATAGGTGAGATATATATGACTATATTTAATACATGTTCATTTAATATACTTGGATATGTAGATAATCATTTGGGGGAAAAGCAGTTTAGATTTTGTTACAATCTGCATAAAACATTAAAGCAAGGCCTGTGCATTGTGCATGCTGTGGTTTCTTTGAGAATGCATGAAATAACTTTCACTACTAACCTGATGTTGAGTTGTAAACCCAAACTGACATCCAATGCATGCCCTTGCATTCATTATATGACTTCTGATTTGCTTTTATTCTGTTTAATCTGTCTCTAAAGGCCCAATTGAAGGCCAAACCCCAACCTCAGGCCTGAGAACATCTGTCCGAGGTACAGAGCTTCTGGCTTCCTCTAACACAGCATATTTGATTAGGACATTTACTGTTTCTTGCTTTTGGGACAAGGTGTTGAACTCTTTTAGCAACTTTTGGTTTTCCGGTTTTTCTTTCAGTTCAAATGAGAAAAGCCTGTGAGTGTTTTTTTTTGGCATGTGTGAAAGAATATGGCAGCAGCTGTTGCTGGATTTGAGGACAGATGGGGGCAAAGGGCTCTGTTGCCGGGCAAAAGGGTTGAATTTAGCAGAATTTAGACCTGTTGACATTTTAATTGCTTGGTTTGCAGCAGGTCTGATGGTGCACTGCTTAGAGTTCTCCTGGTCAAGTGCACACTGCTGTTTGTGCACTTAAATCAATGCTGCAGGCCTACAGGGGTCGAATTAGGTCCCAAAATGCCCATTAGCACCTGTATGACTGTTTTATGTATATGCTCACATGAATCACATAAGCAATGATGGACATGCAGAAATTAGGAAATGTACATAGGTGATCTTCACTTAAAAATACAGGTTCCAAATGGGTTTTCACAGTGATGCAATAGAAAAAAAAAAAATTATTGGTTTGAAAATTGTGCATTTAATCACTTGATAAGTACACCAACTTATTTAGAGGGAAGAGGAATATTAGGATGGAGACAAGAAAATTATGAAAATCTTCTGGATATAAAGTAGTGTTTTTCATTGAGATGCTATAGAAGAACCAAGAAGCTCTTTTTGTAATCTTGAGAACTTTCTTGAGATTCTCGAGTTTTTCATGCAACCAGAAAACACTCTTAAAGGTTCTTTATTGGCAGTGATGGTTCCATCAAGAACTCTTAACATCCATAGAATCTTTATATTCCAAAAAAAGTTCTTTTAAAGGGTTCTTCAGAATGTTCTTCTAAGAACTGTTCATTGAAAGGTTCTTTGAGGATTAAAAAAAAGGTTCTTCTATGGCTCTGCTATGAAAATAAAGCTACATACTTAAAAATAAAGGTCTCGAAGGAGAGCCATAGAAGAACCATTTTGGTTCCCCAAGAACCTTTCAGTGATCAGTTCTTAGAAGAACCTTTTTTTTTTCTTTGTGTGGAGAACATTTTAATAATCTAAAGAATGTTTTTCCATTATAAAGAACATTTTGTAGAACGGAAATGTTCCATGGATGTTATAGGTTCTTTATGGAACCAACAATTCCAATAAAGAACCTTTAGTGTTTAATGGTTCCATGGGGAACCTTTAACGTCCATATAGTCTTTACATTCCATAAAAGGTTCTTTAAAGTGGAAAAAGTTTCTTCGGAATGTTTTTCTCACACTCTTAAATTATAAAGGTTCCAAATTGGAGTTTTCGCAGCGATGCCATAGAAGAAGCATTTTTGGTTCCCCAAAGAACCTTTCAATAAACAATTTTTAGAACCATGGTTTTCTTTCTTTTTAAAAATCCATCTTTGACTATCAAGAATTTTGCCCAATGGAAAGGTTCCATGGAACCATCAATGCCAACAAAGAACCTTTTTTAATAGTGTACTAACAAAAAATGGTTCTCCTAAAGACTGTTCACTGAAAGGTTCTTCGGAGAACCAAAAATGGTTCTTCTATAGCATCTCTTAGAAAAACAGTACTTTATTTTTGAGAGGTTTTCAAGATCTTGTCTTTCTCCTCCTTTTAATCTGTGTGCATTTAATAAGTGATTAAATGCACTATTTTTAAACAGGTGAAAAACCCCCACAGATGTATATTGAAGGAGGAACCTAAGCATTTCTACAGACCTGAAGGTCACAGAGCCTTGTTCTTCTCTGGATTGTCCTCCTCCTGTTCAAGATCAGTCAGAAATGACTGCAGTCATCTTCTGAGAAAACATTCACGCTTTCTGAAAACAAACGCTGTGAAACTCTTTATCAGGGGATTCTTGAAGAAAGCGGCGCATGTTTCACTAGATCGCACAAGTGAAATCGAACGTTCCCTGTTTTCAGACGAGGAAAAGAAAGTGCGAGAAGTCTCACAAGACATTGAATTTCTGTCTCATGTTTTGTAACTTTCCAACAGCAGTTTTGCACAGATGTGCGTGTGTGTGTGAGAAAGTCCAAATGAAAGACGTAGAAAAGGAAGAAAGGACGTTTTTACGACGTTCTGAAGGAATTGGAACATATGGAAAATGACAAAGAAATGTCAAAATGAATCACAAATGGTGCATGTGTATTTTTTGACTATTGCATTTAAACACCGGAAATATCATAAACATGAGATTCACTGTAAAAAATGACCGTGAATTTAATTTGTTATGTAAATTATTAATAAATGTATCATCCTGCTTCTGCAAATCTGCCATGTTTTTAGAGAAAATGCTTACGTAAACACATATAAAAAAAATTAATTACTATATTATTTATATATAAATAAAATGTATACAATTAAAAAAACATTAAAAGGTGTAAAAGGGATGAATTTATCCTTATTTAACGGAAACCAATATTTTGTATGTTTTCAGTCTAATTTAAGTCTTGCACAAAGGTCGCTGGTAAATGACAAACTTTCCTGCAGGGCTTAAGATGTGAAAAGAATAAAACATGTTCAAAATATATATTTTGAGCAACCATGCCAGTTTCATATAGTGTCATAACGTCAATCGAAACAAAGCCGTTCTCGTGTGCGTGCATCATTAAAAGGTGTAAAAGGGATGAATTTATCCTTATTTAACGGAAACCAATATTTTGTATGTTTTCAGTCTAATTTAAGTCTTGCACAAAGGTCGCTGGTAAATGACAAACTTTCCTGCAGGGCTTAAGATGTGAAATTAATAAAACATGTTCAAAAATATACATTTTGAGCAACCATGCCAGTTTCATATAGTGTCATAACGTCAATCGAAACAAAGCCGTTCTCGTGTGCGTGCATGAAAAAAAAATGGAAAATATAAAATAAAAAGAATTATCCATAGTTTAAAATATATATAAAAATAAGCTGTTAACGGATTACATTTATATTATATTTGTTATATAAATAAATTAAAAATACATAAAAATATAAAATATAATAAAAACAAAATTAAATTAAAATAAATAGAATAAAAACTAAATTAAATTACAAATGAATGAAAATAAAATATAAATACATTAAAATAAATAAATGAATAATGTCCACAATTTAAAATAATGTATCTATAATACAAATATTTATTAAAAAACTGATTATGATGTTCTTGTATATACAGTATATGAATTTCTGATGTTGAAGAAAGTTTCTTAATACATAATTCATATCACATAATAACGGTCGGAAAAGACGTTTATTTGTGTCAAACCCTGTACAATTAAAAAAAAAACGAATTTAACCATTTTGCTGGAGAAGATGAAAGAGTTGTTATTGCGTGTGTGTGTGTGTGTGTGTGTGTGAGTGTGTGTGTGAGTGTGTGTGTGTGAGAGTGTGTGAGTGTGAATGTGAGTGTGTGTGTGTGAGTGTGTGTGAGTGTGTGTGTGCGTGTGTGTGAATAAATCATTTTTACAGTGTATAAATGTTATAATCTATGAAAAATAATTTGCAGACAACAGAAGTGTCAAGCATAAGTGTGTGCGTGTGTTTGTGTGTGTGAGTGTGTGTGAGAGTGCGTGTGAGTGTGTGTGTGTTGCTGAGTAATTGCAGTCCCAGAGGACTCGTGTTCCCGTCCAGTCATAACATAATGAGCAGTAACACTCACAGGTGCACACAGCCACCAAAACTGCTCCGTCATTTAACACGGAGGGGAATTTGTGGCTTTAAACTGCTGCTGTCATGCTCTCAGGTCAAGTCTGAGCAATAATCATCTGTGATATTAATAAAATCTCTCAATGGTCTTCACAGAAACATGCATTTCATTAGATTAGAACATAGAGATAATAACTGTTAAAATGAGTCTCGACAGTGACATAAAGCTACATAAAAGGGGGAATTAATGTTATTTGACATTTAATCATGTAAAAATTTGGAGAGCATTGAAAAAAAATTGGTGTAGAAACACTTTTCATCTATCTATCCATCCATCTATCGTGCATAATTATTAGGCACGCTGATATTCTGATGATATTTTTTTTCCAAGCACATTTGACCAATTCCAAACCACATCAATCTTAATAATGTGACAGTGTGTGTGTGTGTGAGAGAGTGAGTGTGAACTTTCATGACTTTGAGCTCCACATCTGTTGCTCCACCCATAAAAAGGCAAATAATTATGAAAAATCACATGTGAAAACTGAACAACATGAGTTATCAAAACCAAATTCTCAGCAGCCTCTGCTGAAGACACCATCACCATCACAGCTCCTGCTGCTTGCATTATTGCACTGTATACTGAAGTTTTGTCAAAGCAAGGATGTCGGGAAGCTCCGGGAACGGGAAGTTACGTCAGTGGCTGATCGAGCAGGTGGACACTGGGAAATATCCCGGCTTAGTTTGGGAGGATCGAGAGCGGACCGTCTTCCACATCCCGTGGAAACACGCAGGGAAGCAGGACTACAACAGAGACGAGGACGCCGCGCTCTTCAAGGTGTGCATGTTATGATATAGGTACATTTAAAAATTAATCATCAATATAAATAAACAGCAATTATAAATTGCATTTGCATGCAAAAAATAAAACATGAAGCACATTTCGCTTTATTTAAATTAAATTTAAATTAGTCATACTTCATTAGATCAAGTGTTTTATCAATTCAAACGGTATGCATTTATGTTAAATGTTTTGATTGAAAAGTGTGTTTGTGCATTTATTTATTTATTTGCTTACAATAAATGCTAGTTGTTTTTAATGCATTATATAATGCATTGGAATTAAGGCATTTTTAAGCATATAAACACCTGCTGTTCATTCATATGTTTATGCAAATGAGATCTGTTCAGCATAATTTATGCTAATGGTTTATTAATGACGTCTGGTTTATTGAATCAGGCCTGGGCTCTGTTTAAGGGCAAGTATCGCGAGGGAATAGATAAACCGGATCCTCCCACCTGGAAAACCCGGCTCAGGTGCGCCTTGAACAAGAGCAGCGACTTCGAGGAGCTCGTGGGCCGAAGTCAGCTAGACGTGTCTGAACCGTTTAAAGTTTACCGCGTTATTCCTGACGGAACCAAAAGAGGTAAACACACACTCATATTTATAAATATATTACATTTACATATGAAATTAATTCAATATGACAATGCAAATATATTGTATGTATATACACATTTACATTACTAAATAAATTAAAATGAATTATTTAAAAAAAAATGTTTTATGTAATTTATAACTATATAGAAATTTATATATATGTATATAAATAATATATATATGTGTGTATATATATATATATATATATATTAAGATTAACATTTAAAAAACTATTTATTCATTCTATTTAATTTATAAATATATATTTATAAATAAATAAATGAATACACATTTAAATAGCAATTAATTTCCCCTTCATTTCAGCAGCAAAATCATATGAGAAAGTTTCCACAAGCTCGGGTCACCATAACTACCCGTTTTATCCTTCATATGAACCTGTGGAGGGTCAGGTAACTCTAACCTTATTGCACACTACTAGACTCTACTATAATTAATATCTGGCCATGAAAATAAAACCGGTAAGGTAGTGATCTGTTCCTGTGTCTGTCTCTCTGTACAGGTGTGTAACTTCCTGTCTGCTGCTGACAGGAGCTGGAGGGACTTCCTGTGTGAGCAGAACTCACTGTCTGACGGCCACTTCAGCCAGAACTCCCGCTGGAACGCCGGTATTTACCCTCCCTCTCTCTGTAGTCATTAAAAAAAGATATTGAGTCATTTGCAGTAAAGTGTGTGTGTGTGTGTGTGTGTGTGTGTGGGGGTGTAGGTTACCAGATAAGTGGCTCTTTCTACAACTGTAACACGTTTGACTCGCCTCCCTTTCCGTTCACTCTGGACGCCAGCATGAGATCAGCCGAGGCCATGGCACTGTCAGGTACACACACAATAATAAACTCCTTAGAAACACCCTAGCAACCACTTAGAACATTTTTAGCACACAACAATCAACAGCCGGCAACCACTCAAAGCACCTTAGCAACTGCCTTGCAGCAACCTAGTGAACACTTTAGAACAAACATCCATCTAACAATGCCTCAGTTACAAACTTCTTCGTTTGGTCCACTGTTTTGGAATTGACATTGATGAGTGGCACTGTGTACGAAAGTTAAAAACGTGGCGCTCACGTGTGAGATGCTGCAAAAGACACAAAACACGTGTCACATAAGACACAGTGGACATAAACGTCTGTCTAACGCATGTTTACATAGAAAAAAAAATGGAAAAGTAGCGCATTAGAATGGAAAAACACATTCTGTGTGAACGGCCCTTAGCAAACACATGGCAACAGACTAGCAACTACCTACAAATGCCCCAGTAACTACTTAGAGCATCATAGCAACTGCCTAGCAACAACCTACAGATGCTCCAGTAACCACTTAGAACATGTTATCAACCGCCTAGCAACCACCTACAAATGCCCCAGAAACTACTTAGAACATCTTAGCAGCTGCCTAGCAACAACCAACAAATGCCCTAGTAACCACTTAGAGGAAACATAGCAACTGACTAGCAACAGTCTAGCAACAACCTACAATTGCCCCAGAAACAACCTAGAACATCTTAGCAACTGCCTAGCAACAACCAACAAATGCCCCAGTAACCACTTAAGAGGAAACATAGCAACTGCCTAGCATTAGCCTGGCAACAACCTACAAATGCCCAGTAACCAGTAACTACTCAGAACACATATAACAGTAAACAACTGCCTACAAATGCCCCAGAAACTACTTAGAACATCTTATAAACCACCTAGCAACAACCTACAAATGCCATGTAACCACTCAGAACATCACAGTAACTGCCTAGCAACAGCCTAGTAACCACTTAAAATGCCCCAACAACCACTTAGAACATCTTATAAACTGCCAAGCAACTTCCTGGCAACTACCTATAAAGGCACCAGTAACTACAGTGGTGTGAAAAAGTTTTTGCCCCCTTCCTGTTTTTTAAATTATTTGCATATTTGTCACACTTAAAGATTCAGATCATCAAACACATTTTAATATAACACAAAGATAACCTGAGTAAATATAAACTGCAGTTTTGAAATTATGATTTAATTTATTAAGGGAAAAAAGCTGTCCAAACCTGGCTGGCCCTACGTGAAAAAGTAATTGCCCCCTAAATCTGTAGAACATCTTAGCAACTACCTAGCAACAGCTTAGCAACCACCTACAAATGTCCCAGTAAACACTTAGGGCATCCTAGCTACAGCCTAGAAAGAACCTACAAATGCTCCAGTAACCACTTAGAACATCTTATAAACAGCCTAGCAACATCCTAGCAACAACCTACAAATGCCCCAGTAACCACTTAGAACATCTTAGCAACTGCCTAGCGACAGTCTAGCAACTACCTACAAATGTCATGGTAACCAATTAGAACATCTTAGCTACAGCCTAGCAACAACCTACAAATGCTCCAGTAACCAATTAGAACATCTTAGCAACTACCTAGCAACAGTCTAGCAGCTACCTACAAAAGTCCCAGTAACCAATTAGAACATCTTAGCAACTGCCTAGCAACAGTCTAGCAACTACCTACAAATGTCCCAGTAACCAGTTAGAACATCTTAGCTATAGCCTAGCAATAGCCTAGCAACAACCTACAAATGCTCCAGTAACCATTTAAAACATCGTATAAACCACCTTGCAACATCCTAGCAACTACCTACAAATGCCCCAGTAACCACTTAGAACATCTTAGCAACTGCCTAGCGACATTCTAGCAACTTCCTACAAATACCCCAGTAACCACATAGAAACATCTTAGCAACTGCCTAGCAACAACCTACAAATGCTTCAGTTACCAATTAGAACATCTCAGCTACAGCCTAGCTACAGCCTAGCAACAACCTACAAATGCTCCAGTTACCAATTAGAACATCTTAGCAACTGCCTAGCGACAGTCTAGCAACTACACACAAATACCCCAGTAACCACATAGAAACATCTTGGCAACTGCCTAGCAACAGCCAAGCAACAACCTACAAATACCCCAGTAACCACATAGAAACATCTTGGCAACTGCCTAGCAACAGCCAAGCAACAACCTACAAATACCCCAGTAACCACATAGAAACATCTTGGCAACTGCCTAGCAACAACCTATAAATGCTCCAGTAACCAATTAGAAACATCTTAGCAACTGCATAGTAGCAACAGTCCAGCAACTACCCAAAAATGACCCAGTAACCACTTAGAACATCTTATAAACCACCTAGCAACAGCTTGGAAACTCACCTGCGTCTCTGACTCTTCCAGACGCCCGTCTGCAGGTGACTGTGTTCAGCGGTGAGACTCCAGTCGCAGACGTCACCGTCACGAGCGCCGAGGGCTGTCGACTGGCTCCACAGGATGACAACTGGACCTACAGCGGGCCGAGTGGCTCGGAGCTGGTTCCTCTCCCTCAGGCTGAGAGAGGAGCACTGGAGGGGGGCGTCTTGCTCTGGATGACGCCCGACGGCCTGTACGCCCGGCGCTTCTGTCAGTGCAGGGTCTACTGCGACGGGCCGCACACTAACCTGAGCGTCAAACTCTGTAAACTAGAGCGAGAGCAGACCAGCAAACTACTGGACACACAGCTCTTCCTGACAGGTTAGAATGGCTCAACAACTACTAAACCACATTTTAATAGATTTAGTATTTAAAGGGATAGTTTACCCCAAAATTTTATTTTTGTCATTAATTACTCACCCACGTGTTGTTGCTAACCCGTAAGACTTTCGTTCATCTTCGGGAACACAAATGAAGATATCATCAGCAGCAGACACCTGTATTTACACCAGGAAAGTCCGCTAGTTCACTTGCTTTGGTCTGGACCAAATACAATGTTGATTTTTTTTTTGTTTGGTGTGATTTACTTTCACACTGCCCTATTTGCAAGTGAACCAGAAATTGTAAACAAAACCACACATGTGCTAAGGACATCCATTCATTGGTTCATCCATTCAACTATACCAGAGTTAATTTGGAACCGGACCGAGACCACCTCTTCAGCTGGGTCTCGGTACAGTTGTTTGGCCCGCACCCGAGTCCGATTGCTGTATTCACACTTGCCCAAAAGATCCACACCGGGGGGTCCCCTAGCCCTGCACATTTTGTATGTCCCTTATCAGACACACCAATTCATGTCTTGCAGTCTCTACTAACGAGCTGATGAGTTGAATCAGGTGTGTTAGATAAGGGAGACATACAAAATGTGCAGGGTTCCTCCAGGACACATTTGAGAACCACTGGTCTACATAACTACCACCAGTGTTGCCAAGTCCATAGTTTTACAGAATAATTGGGCTATACAACAATTTACACTGTTGCCATGGGTTGTTTTTTAGTCTGCAGGTTAAAGCAATCTCCTGTCCCAACAGCTACCCACCGGAATGCTATTTCCATGGAGGGGTCCCCCGATGGAGCGGGAAATCACAGAAAAAATATGATTGGGCTAGTTTTGAATAGCAGTTAGGCTGATTTTGTTTTGCAGACCTGGCAACCCTGATTACCACTTTGACGCTTCAAAAAGTTAATAAAGAGATCGTTAAACTTTATTCACATGTAAACATTTATCAACGCACACACCCGCTATAGCAAAGGGAAGCAAAAGCATGCTTGCTTGACGTGTGGGAACCAATGAGGATTATTCTCGTGTTACGCACCATGTTTGAGCTTCTGTAAGAACCAATGAGGTTCATTCTCCTGTGTTACGCGGCACATTTTAGCTTCCGTAATAACCAATGAGGTTTTTTCTTGTGTTACACACCACATCTGAGCTTCCGTAAGAACCAATGAGGTTCATTTTCATCTTGTTACGCACCACGTTTGAGCTTTCGTAAAAACCAATGAGGTTTGTTTTTGTGTGTTACGCAACACGTTTGAGCTTCCGTAAAAACCAATGAGGTTTGTTTTTGTGTGTTACGCACCACGTTTGAGTTTCCGTAACAACCAATGAGGTTCATTCTCCTGTTACACAGTTACACACCACATCTGAGCTTCCGTAAGAACCAATGAGGGGTTTTTTCTTGTGTTACACACCACATCTGAACTTCCCGTAAAAACCAATGAGGTTTGTTTTTGTGTGTTACGCAACACGTTTGAGCTTCCGTAAAAACCAATGAGGTTTGTTTTTGTGTGTTACGCACCACGTTTGAGCTTCCGTAAAAACCAATGAGGTTTGTTTTTGTGTGTTACGCAACACGTTTGAGTTTCCGTAACAACCAATGAGGTTCATTCTCCTGTTACACACCACGTTTGAGCTTCGTTAAGAACCAATGAGGTTTGTTCTCTTGTTACGCACCACGTTTGAGCTTCTGTAAGAACCAATGTGGTTCATTCTCCTGTTACACACCACGTTTGAGCTTCCGTAAGAACCAATGAGGTTCATTTTCATGTTACGCACCACATTTGAGCTTCCGTAAGAACCAATGAGGTTTATTCTCCTGTTACGCACCATGTTTGAGCTTTCTTAAGAACCAATGAGGTTCATTTTCATGTTACGCACCACGTTTGAGCTTCCGTAAGAACCAATCAGGTTATTTTCGTTATGCACCACGTTTGAACTCCCGTAAGAACCAATGAGGTTCATTCTTGTGTGTTACGCGGCACGTTTGAGCTTCTGTAAGAACCAATGAGGTTCATTTTCATGTTACGCACCACGTTTGAGCTTCCGTAAGAACCAATGAGGTTCATTCTTGTGTGTTACGTGGCACGTTTGAGCTT
>NW_015506956.1:78552-81004 GCF_001515645.1 Sinocyclocheilus grahami
TCATGTTACGCACCACGTTTGAGCTTCTGTAAGAACCAATAAGGTTAATTTTCATGTTACGCACCACGTTTGAGCTTCTGTAAGAACCAATGAGATTCATTCTCCTGTTACGCACCACGTTTGAGCTTCCGTAAGAACCAATGAGGTTCATTCTTGTGTGTTACGCACCATGTTTGAGCTTCTGTAAGAACCAATGATGTTCATTTTCATGTTACGCACCACATTTGAGCTTCCGTAAGAACCAATGAGGTTTATTCTCCTGTTACGCACCATGTTTGAGCTTTCTTAAGAACCAATGAGGTTCATTTTCATGTTACGCACCACGTTTGAGCTTCCGTAAGAACCAATGAGGTTCATTCTTGTGTGTTACGCGGCACGTTTGAGCTTCTGTAAGAACCAATGAGGTTCATTTTCATGTTACGCACCACGTTTGAGCTTCCGTAAGAACCAATGAGGTTCATTCTTGTGTGTTACGCGGCACGTTTGAGCTTCTGTAAGAACCAATGAGATTCATTCTCCTGTTACGCACCACGTTTGAGCTTCCATAAGAACCAATGAGGTTTGTTCTCATGTTACGCACCACGTTTGAGCTTCCGTAAGAACCAATGAGGTTCATTCTTGTGTGTTACGCGGCACGTTTGAGCTTCTGTAAGAACCAATGAGGTTCATTTTCATGTTACGCACCACATTTGAGCTTCCGTAAGAACCAATGAGGTTCATTCTTGTGTGTTACGCGGCACGTTTGAGCTTCTGTAAGAACCAATGAGGTTCATTTTCATGTTACGCACCACGTTTGAGCTTCCGTAAGAACCAATGAGGTTCATTCTTGTGTGTTACGTGGCACGTTTGAGCTTCTGTAAGAACCAATAAGGTTAATTTTCATGTTACGCACCACGTTTGAGCTTCCGTAAGAACCAATGAGGTTCATTCTTGAGTGTTACGCACTGCGTCTGAGCTTCCGTAAGAACCAATGAGGTTCATTCTTGTGTGTTACGCACCATGTTTGAGCTTCTGTAAGAACCAATGATGTTCATTTTCATGTTACGCACCACATTTGAGCTTCCGTAAGAACCAATGAGGTTTATTCTTGTGTTACACGGCACATTTGAGCTTCCATAGGAGCCAATGAGGTTCATTCTCCTGTGTTACGCACTACGTTTGTGTTTCCGTAACAACCAATGAGGTTCAGTCTCCTGTTACGCACCGTGTTTGAGCTTCGTTAAGAACCAATGAAATCTGTTCTCATGTTACGCACCACGTTTGAGCTTCTGTAAGAACCAATGAGATTCATTCTCCTGTTACGCACCACGTTTGAGCTTCCATAAGAACCAATGAGGTTTGTTCTCATGTTACGCACCACGTTTGAGCTTCTGTAAGAACCAATGAGATTCATTCTCCTGTTACGCACCACGTTTGAGCTTCCATAAGAACCAATGAGGTTTGTTCTCATGTTACGCACCACGTTTGAGCTTCCGTAAGAACCAATGAGGTTCATTTTCATGTTACGCACCACATTTGAGCTTCCGTAAGAACCAATGAGGTTTATTCTCCTGTGTTACGCACCACGTTTGAGCTTCCGTAAGAACCAATAAGTTTCATTTTCATGTTACGTACCACGTTTGAGCTTCTGTAAGAACCAATGAGGTTAATTTTCATGTTATGCACCAGGTTTGAGCTTCCGTAAGAACCAATGAGGTTCATTCTTGAGTGCTACGCACTGCGTCTGAGCTTCCGTAAGAACCAATGAGGTTTATTCTTGTGTGTTACGCACCATGTTTGAGCTTCTGTAAGAACTAATGAGGTTTATTCTTGTGTTACACGGCACATTTGAGCTTCCATAAGAGCCAATGAGGTTCATTCTCCTGTTACGCACCATGTTTGAGCTTCTGTAAGAACCAATGAGGCTCATTGTTGTGTGTTACGTGGAACGTTTGAGCCTCCGTAAGAACCAGTGAGGTTCATTATCATGTTATGTGCAACATTTCAGCTTCTGCAAGAACCGTTGAGGTTTAGTCTTGTGTTATGCAGCACGTTTCAGCTTCTGTAAGAACTAGTGAGGTCTATTCTCATGTTAAGTGGCACGGTTTGAGCTTCCGTAAGAACTAGTGAGGCTCATTCTCGTGTTACACGGCAAGTTTGAGCTTCTGTAAGAACCAGTGGGGTTTGTTCTCGCACTTCAAGTATGGTTGAGCTTCTGTTTATGTTTGCTGATCAATGTAAATATGTGAATAAAAACCTAAATTAAATTAAATGAATCATGTAAAACTATCAAGTCTCTTTGGAAAATTTGGATGCATATGGATTCGTGTTATTAATCTCTTTATGAACTTTTTTTAAACATCAAAGTGGTAGTCAGGGTTGCCAGGTCTGTGAATTAAAATCAGCACAATTGCTATTCAAAACTATGCCCCCCCCCCCCCCCCCCCCTCTAGTTCCTCTCTTTTGTTTGTCG
>NW_015506956.1:81164-84815 GCF_001515645.1 Sinocyclocheilus grahami
ACACCGGCGCCCCCCCCCCCCCCCCCGTGGTTTTCTGCTCTGTCTGGGGTCCCCTCCACCAAAATAGCATTTCAGGGGCTGGAGGGGGAATCGCTTTAACCTGCAGACTAAAAAACAACCTGCAGCAACAGTGTAAAAGTAGCCAAATTCTTCGGTATAACCGTGGACATGGCAACACTGGTGGTAATTGCATAAACTGTCAATGGAGGGACAGAAATCTCTAAGATTTAATTAAAAATATCTTAATTTGTGTTCCAATGACGAAAGAAAGTCTTATGGGTTTGGAACGACATGATGGTGAGTAAACAATGACAGAATCTTCACTTTTGGGTGAACTAAGTTTTAATGCATTCATTCCTGCAGAGCTCCAGGGTTATTTCCTGCATGCTCATCCTCCTCCGCATTTCCAAGTGCAGCTGTTTTTTGAGTGCTGTGACCCTTCTGCAGACAAGAGACCCCTGATGGTCCAGGTAATGACCTTTGACCTCTCCAAACAATAGTTGCCTCCACATGATTAAACATGGCTAAACTTCTCTTGTCCTACAGGTGGAGCCGCTGTTTGCCCGTCAGCTGCTGCTCCTCCTCCAGCAGGGCGGCATGAACTACATGAGGAGCACCCATGAACTCTCACCTCTGACCCCTGAGCAGGTTTACCCCGCACACCAAGATTATCCTGTTGTCAGCGGACATCAGACGCACGGCAACTTCGTACAAGAGTGACCCCAAAAGAGTTACAAGACATTAAGACACCAATTTTTAAAATACAGTTGATAATATTAATAACCCCAAATCTATGTATAGGCTGTTTACTGTTGCCAAGCCACGTAGCTACTTAATGCATTAATACAGAGTCTGAAAATCAATCAATCAATCAATCTGAATTTAAAAATTCAGAAAAAAAAAGAAAAAATTATTTTATAAATATATTTTATAAGGAAATATATATATATTACATATAATAAAAATTATGAAAAATAAATGAATATTTTGATGTCTGTGTGATTAATAACTTATATTTTTATACTTTACTTTCTTTGATTGCACTGTTTTTGCATTGTAAAACTGTGATTCAACAGCATCTCAGGGACAAAATCTGTTTAAAATGAATGTATATGGTTGGAATAAAATACTATATACTAATAACCTCTTCTTTTATTGCATTTATTTGGTTCACTTTCAAATACAGAAATACACAATAAATATGACATTCACTGGTTACCATACACAACCGGACAGTGTTTGAAATCAGAGACACTTGTAAACTTTTTTTTTTCACTAATGGACCATGAATGTGGTTAGTTAATGCCCACAGATGCTGACTAGTAGTGAAATGAGTGGACGTTTCCAAAGAGGGGTGCCTTCAACCGCAAGAACGGACTTTGCACCGTGCATCTGTTCACGCTTAAATCACGTAATAATCGTGCTACCGCAAAACAGGAAGTGACATCGGTCAGTGATTGCATACACAAACCCACAGTGAAGTGGTGAACCTGATTTGCTAGAAAGTGATGTGACTTGGTTAATGAAATCAGGAGTGCGATTACCATAGTGTTCACGAGTAATACTGGCATCATTTCAAGTGCTTCCCTTTCGAACAAACTAGAAAAGGTCCCTAAAATATCACAAAACAGCAAAACAATCACATAGGAATACGACTATATGTCACCTCCAATACATATACATACATATATATATATATATATATATAAAGAAAACACTCAAATAGAAAAATAAAAAAAACGAAATATAAAAACTGGAGAACAAGGCAAATATAATGCTTTGGTCAACAAAATCAATTTGTGGACATATTGGCATTGTGAAAATACGAATGTGAAAATACACCAACTAAACGCATCAAATCGCCACGATGTACACAAAAATTACGATTTGAGAGACTGGCCTCAAAGTGACAGATTTGGCCACCCGAATACGTCTTCGGCTTTGAACACTTCCCGAATATCGTACACAGTCCTCGTCATTCACATACACGTATATATGTGTTAATATATTGGTTATATTTCAGCAGGAGAACATATTGCATGCTGGGATAGCTGTGGGCGGCATCGCTGCCACGAAATTCTCTCTCCGTGCTCAGACCAGGAGAAACCAAGTAAAACCATGTCGGCCGGATTCACATGAACAGCCTTGTACAATTCGGGATAAAGCGTCAAGTAGACATCAAGTAATCATGTCGTAAGCGTGGCATGGGTTAGCATGCGCTCATTCGAAGGCCCACACCTCCAGGTTTTGGAGCGTGGCGTGGATACGTTATGCGCTCATTCGAAGGCCCACACCTCCAGGTTTTGGATGGTGAAGTCCTGTTTGGAGGATAGTGGCAGGTTGTTGAAGGTGGAGCATTTGGACGTGGTGCCATGGTAAAGGTCAGCATTCAGCCACAGGCCCAGATGACCCCTGGGAGACGGACAGTTGAGCGTTAAACACGCAGCAGCGAAAGATGCATTGCATGGCACAGAGCTGGGTAGATTATTTACAAATTGTAATCCATTACTGATTCCAAATTCAGAGATGCAAACAGGTAAGGGAGGAAAAAGGTGAGAAAACTGCGTGGATCGGGGGCATGCTCCACACAGAATTTCTTTTAAAGATATTTGCTTTACATGCTCATTTGTAGTTATTTTAAGGTATATATTTTAAATATTTACATTACGTTCAAAACTATTTTTTTACAAAAAAAAAAAAATTTAACATCTAGTTTGCAACATTTGACAAAAATCAAGACGGAATATATTTGGTCAAAATCCCATGTTATAAAAGATGAAGTGCTATGCAGGCTATTTAAGACAATATTGGCTGATTAGACGGCAATGCTGACGTAAAACGCTAAATGTTTGCCCTCTTCATCGTTCCCACATCTCAGACCTCAAATACATAAAATATTACACTTTTTACACATAGTTTTTGAAGTAAAGAAAATACTAGGGCTGGGTAAAAATATTAATATCTCGATATTAATCGATTCTTATTTTTACGGAACAATATAGATTCTTAAATCCCAAGAATCAGTTAGTCTAGCCTGTTTTCAGTTAATGGACGGAACATTGAACGGCACTTCCCATGCAATAAATCACAATAAGCATTGTGCTTTGGTCCTTTTAATATGAAAAAGTCTCAGATTTCAAATTCTGTCATTGTATTGCAGTATTCAAACAATAAATGCCGTTTTGGCGCTGTTTAATGTGGAGTGACAGATCGCTGTAGCGCCTCAGTGAACTGATCATCTCCTCCGCTTTATTACTAGTTATAGCACAAAATAAACATGACTAAACATCCGAAGGTAAGTTAAAAGAAAGAGTACAACTTTACAATCCGTATCCTGTCTCATGTAATCGCTCAATCAGTGTTTCAGCCGCGCAAAGACGCCAAAATAACGTCTTGTAAACAATGTCACGTAACATTTACCTCATAAAAACATTCGTGACCATAAACTCATTAGTCAGCTAGAAAAATTAACTGTAGAGAGGGGCATTTTGCTAAATATATGCACCATATAAGCACCATATATGCACTGTTCTTCAATGTTTAATTTATGTTTGAATAAATCCATCAAGTTTTTATGACAGCCACCATTATGTTTATATAAAAAAAACCCGAATTGAAGTAGAAATATTATTATGTAATTGTAACTTTATT
>NW_015506956.1:84905-93700 GCF_001515645.1 Sinocyclocheilus grahami
ATATTAGTTTGGGAATTAATCCCTGTGGCGTCAGTTGCAATCGACACAAATCGTGCGTGTTGCCAATGGAGACAAGACACTGTGGTGCTTAAACAATTAAAACTAATTTAATATACTCCTCTTCATTATTAAAATATACATAACTAATATGTACAGGCAAGCAGGTGAGCCCAGAATAAACGCAACACGCAAAGTTTTGCGTTAAACGTTTTTCCATATAGAATAAACTGTCTACAGCTCTTTTATATCATTGTCTTTGTCCATTAAGCTACATTACGTGTTTTATTTATAATGATTTTCTATAGGAGGAAAATGTTTAACGTGCATCCTTTCACAAAGTATGAGTTTTCACCCTTCCAGCGGTAAACCTGAAAACATTGAGCGTCATTGACGACACATTGATTTTCTGTGAAGCTGCTTTGGAATGATGTGCATCGTGGAAAACGCTATACAAATAAACGTAAATTAAATTAACTAAAGGCAAACATCAAGACAAACTACAACTGTCACTTTAAAGTATTGAGGTCTCATGCCGTTTGAATACTTAATCTGAACAGAGATTTGAAGTTGGAAACGATTTAAGGTTCTTTCACATTGAGCGCAATTCAGCGACGCAAATGCACCACACAATGACGTTCTTGAATCAAAACAATAGATCCCTATGGAGCTATTCATACCGGTTGCGATCAATTGTGGCGCAACAAAGGAGATTGTAGACCAGTGTGTTGATATTTTTTGCTAGGGACCTTTAGATTGATTCAAGATTCAAGCTGTGGTGGGTTGCTGGTTACCACTCCGTAGCTAACATTTTCTAAATGATTGCTAGGGCATTACTTAACGGTTCCTATGGTCCTCTAAGTAATTTATAGATTGTTACTAGGCAGTTGCTAAGATATTCTGGGTGGCTGTCTGTCTGTTGCAAAGGTGTTCACATTGGTTGCCAGAACGTTGCCAAGCAGTTGCTGATACATTCTGAGTGGTTGTTAAGACTGTGTGGTTGCCAATGTTCTCCAAGTGGTTTCTAAGGTGTTGCTAGGCAGTTGCTAAGGTGTTCTAGGTGGTTGCAAAGGTGTTCTGATTGGTTGACAGGACATTGGCAACAGTTGCTGACATATTCTGAGTGGTTGTTAAGACCGTGTGGTTGCCAATGCTCTCTAAGTGGTTTCTAAGGTGTTGCTAGGCAGTTGCTAAAGTGTTCTAGGTGGTTGCAAAGGTGTTCTGATTGGTTGACAGGACATTGGCAACAGTTGTTGACATATTCTGAGTGGTTGTTAAGACTGTGGTTGCCAATGTTCTCTAAGTGGTTTCTAAGGTGTTGCTAGGCAGTTGCTAAGGTGTTCTAGGTGGTTGCCTGGCGGTTGCAAAGGTGTTCTGATTGGTCGACAGGACATTGGCAACAGTTTCTGACATATTCTGAGTGGATTTTAAGACTGTATGGTTGTCAATGTGCGCTAAGTGGTTTCTAAGCTGTTGCTAGGCAGCGGTGTTCTGATTGGTTGCCGTGAAATTGCCAAGCAGTTGCTAAAATGTTCTGAGTTGTTGACAAGGCGTTGCTATGTGGTCGGCAATGTTCTCTAAGTGGTTCAGTTTTAACGTGAAATAAACATGAATGAACAAACCATGCCTCATGTAATCGCTCAATCAGTGTTTCAACCGCGGAGAGACGTAAATTAAACGGCTTGTAAACAAAATGTCACGTAGCATTTCATTTACCTCAGGCAAGTCATCAGTGTCTACAGCTCGTTATCTGAAGTCTCGAGAAGAGTATTTTGAGAAATATTAGACTAGTTAGTGACGTCTTAATTATTTAATATGTGTAAATAAATCTTTTTTGAAAAAGTTACGACAGCCACTGTGTAAATTATTATATTTCAACAACAAATAGAAATTGTATAATTTAGAAGTTAATTTAAAAACTGCATTATGTGCCATTTACATGTTTGCATACAAATTTTAAATTTGAGTGTTGATTATTATAGTTAAAAATAAATGGTAATTGAATTTAAGTTTAGGCTCTGTTGTTAATTGTAACCCTTACAGAAATGTAAAAGTGTTCCCTATAGTTTAGAGAAGCTGAGGCAGATTTTTATCCCTAAGAAAATTGTAATTGTAATTGAATTTATTTAAAGAAAAAGCAATTTGTTCAGTAAACCATTGTTTAATAATAATAAAAAAAGAAGTTTCGTTTTTTCCCTCCGGCTGTACCGAAACCATACCGAACCGTGATGTCAAAACCGTCATGTTTGTGTACCGTTACACCTCTACCATTTATATCATCACATAATATCACAAACAAACCCCAATGGACCTTTAAATAGTTAAAGAGATAGTTCACCCAAAAATGAATTTATTCACCCTCAGTGAATTTTTTTCTTCAGTAGAACAGTAAATAAAATTTTCAGCTGAAACTGTGGTCCTTGGTGATTCATAAAAATCAATTGCTACAGCAAATTACTAATGGCAAATGAATAGCCTTGGCTTCTGACGATATATTGATGACTTATGAAGCGAAATGATCGCTCTGTGCAAGAAACTGAACATTATTACCTGTAATCCAAAGCCTCAGGCAAACAGTCTGGAGTGATGTCCAGTTCACGAATGAATCATTCTTTTGAACCGATTCTTTTTAGTGAGCTAGTTGAACAAGTTCACTGAAGCATCTGCATCAGTTCACGGCTCGAGCAGCGCAGATCTACAAGTTACTCAATCAAAACTCACTTTCGGACGCCTGACAGTCACTCCGACTGGAAATGAGCCGAAATAACGGCATATATGATCCAATGATGAATGAACGGATTCAGTGCTTCAGTTCCTCCAACAGTCACTGAACTGAGGGAACAGTTCAACTCTATAATAATAACACAATTGCGAATATGTTACGTCATTGCTTGATTACGTAAACTAACTAGTGAATTGCACCAGTACACTGAAACGAACTGTCCAAAAGAACCAGTTTGCAGAAAAGAATCATATTTCCCCATTTGCCTCTGGATTACAGGTAATAATGTTGTAAGTAATGTTCAGCTTCTTGCACAGATCGATCGTTTCGCTTCATAAGACCTCAATATATAGTCAGGAACCATGGGTATTAATTTCGTGTTCCTTGATATGCTTTTATATTTTTAATTCTCAAACTGGTAGCCATTGCCTTGCATTTTATGAATCACCAAGGGCCACGATTTCAGTTAAAAATCTTCTTTACGGTTCTGCTACTTGAATGAGTAAATTAACAAGAAATTTTCATTTTTGTGTGAACTATCCCTTTAAAGTAGCAAAAATGCAGACCTTCTCAATGTGCGTGTCTTCCAGAAGAGCGCTGGGGTCCATCAGCACAGGAAGAAGATCTAGAGGTTCCTCGTCCTCGAAGCTGAAGCTCTGGCGTCGCTTGGCCTCATTAATCGTGATGATCTGATGACAAAAAAACAAACCAAGCTTTCGTATTTATCGTATTCTTTTAGGTGTTTCTCACAAGAGTCGCATGTTCCTCACCTCCCAGCTGCGAGGAACCGGGTCACTGTAGAAGTTGTCGATCATGGTGAGCTCATCTTTCTCTACGACCACGAAGCCCTGCTCCTGAGCATCTTTCCCATAAGTGTCTGGAGACCACTGGATGAAGAACGAGTAAAGGTGGTCCACTCTTTGGAGAAACGGCAGGAAGGTTTGGTTAGTGTACATTTAAGTGTACATTAAATTGCATATTATATTGTAGGAACTAGGGAAGCTCATTTTAACCCGTTAACCATTAACCGACAGTAAGAACTTTGACCGATTAATACAATCAGTTAAACGGTTTAAAAAGCCGTTCAGTAATTTATCAAAATATTTTAAAACAGCTGCTGCATGGTAGGGCTGTCAAAATGCCTGAAAAACTAAATTAAAATTTTGTACTTAAAATTATATTCGAATTAAAATGCATAATTTCAGTTAGGGGGGAAAAAAGCTTTTGGCTTCTCTCCTGAGGCCACAAGAGGGCGCATTGAGCAAAATATTACTAATGCACGTTTCTTCAAAGCAATAAAATAACACCACTATCTTCAAAAAAAGTGCATAATGTTTAAATTAATGTTTATAAACCATATATAATTAATTAAGTTGCTTAAACAATTATAAACAAAACAGCATCATGTGTGCATAGTTTAATACAAAGGACCGAAAACCAATCACAAAGAGTACTTTTTCTATTTAAAAACATGAGATGCAGTGGGGATGGGAATGAAGCATCTGCATCAGTTCACGGCTCGAGCAGCGCAGATCTACAAGTTACTCAATCAAAACTCACTTTCGGACGCCTGACAGTCACTCCGACTGGAGGGGGAAAAAAGCTTTTGGCTTCTCTCCTGAGGCCACAAGAGGGCGCATTGAGCAAAATATTACTAATGCACGTTTCTTCAAAGCAATAAAATAACACCACTATCTTCAAAAAAAGTGCATAATGTTTAAATTAATGTTTATAAACCATATATAATTAATTAAGTTGCTTAAACAATTATAAACAAAACAGCATCATGTGTGCATAGTTTAATACAAAGGACCGAAAACCAATCACAAAGAGTACTTTTTCTATTTAAAAACATGAGATGCAGTGGGGATGGGAAAAACCGCCATAAAGTCTCGAGACATGTTTTTTAAAAGTTGAACTTACATAAATTTTACATGGCTTTCTAAACATGCGGCTCTCTTGTGCGAGACGCGAGTGCAAAGGTGATAGATGTCCCTCTAGAAAATGCGATAAATATGCGTTCTGTGTGAACGGCTTGGTTTCAGTTTTGACGTAAACAACAACATCTCCGCATTGATGTTCTCTTTTTCCACAATATTTTGAATGAACAATGTAGCAGCGCCGCATCTTGTGGGTTCAACTGGATAAGCTAAAAAAAAAAAACAACAACATTAAAATGCAACGACACTTACATCGTCATCGCATCTTGTGCGCCACTGATAAGGCTGCGTGACGCACACCTAAAATTCGAATGCAATGTTTTTGCATTTGAATGTGGATTTTTATTTTAAATCCAATGAATATTCGAAATTTGAATTTATTTTTGACAGCCCTACTGCATGGTTAAAATACACTCGCATTTTATTATTACATTCAGAAATAGGCCTAAAGCAGACGCAAAATGTTTACAAACATTATAAACACTATAGCTAGGGTAGGCTTTTTTAGTTCCCCTCACTCCCCAACAAATCCTTTCAGTTTAACATTATTCAGAAAAGAACGAGAATGAAAAATATAAGAAGCTAGACTACATAAATGACAATTTACACTATGTATTCGCAATGTATTTAAATGCCGAAATGTTATTTATTATGTAAACCTTGTTTTGTACTTCACTCACGTTCCAATAACCACGTAAAACAAATTGTGTTTGAAATAACATCACGGTGGTACGGTGATAACACTTAACAGCACAGATTATTTAAACTGAGCAGCAGTGTGTTTTTTCCATATGTTTGGCTGACTGTATTTTATTTTGATAACGAACAGGCTGCATTGTCAAGTTAACAACGCTTGAATGTTTTCCTTCTTATAGTGGAAACAACCACTCCTTATCAATAATGTAAAAGGTTTGCATTGCTTTGTGTACATTAACAATAAAAACTAAATCTTTGTGCTTTTGTAAAATAAAGAACAATAGGATGCCATTTTTTTTTGTTTCCTTTTCGCGCAGCACAAAAATTAACCGTTTCTTTCTTTCATTTAGTTAATTTATTAAGTAAAAATATATATCTTGTATAGGCCTATTTATTCATTATATATAGTCTAGCTTTATTATGTTTTTCCCCGCTCGCAGAAGCGCAGCAAGTGCGTGATGTGACCAAATAAATCCTCATGTTCTGTTGTTTGCTGCTTTTTATCAAATTAATCCCTGGAAAACAAATGTTGGTATTTTTAATGGGCCACATACACTTATCCTTTCTAATTTATTTCAGTTCTAATTTAAAATAATCACAATCACATCCAAAATAAAAAAAAATTATATATATATAAAATCATAATATGTGTGTGTATACTGTGTATATTTATTATGTATATATAAATACAAACATGCATGTATATATATATATATATATATATATATATAGAGAGAGAAAAATATGTTTGTTTATATATTAAATATATTTATATATAATATAAAATATAAGAATATGAATATATAAATGTATAAACGTACATATTTTCAAAATATATACTTTATGTGTGTGTATTTTTATATACATAATAAATATACACAGTACACATACATATATTATGTAAACAATTTTTTATTTTGGATGTGATTTAACACTAATTTTAAATAATCTTGTCGTTTAACGGTTAATAATCGTTTAACAAGCAGTTAGGAGAAAGTAGTAGGAACCCCTTCATACCTCTCTTGAGGCACAGCAAACCAATATTCTGGTTGCCGCCCTCTGCCAACGTACGAGTGGGCGGGGCTAGATGTCCGACCAGCGGCGAAGGACTTCCTCATTGGCTTCCCCACCTTAAAGCAGAGGAACATGGGCGGAGATTTGCTCTTTTCTTCCTTGGACAGCAGCATATCTGTAAATCAGATCAGATACCAGCTCTGAACATCCGACTGTCTCCTGGCCTCATTAGTTGTGATGATCTAGAATACAATTTGCTAAAAATATCTGAAAACCATTCTGCACTATTTAGGAGACACCGGTCATTAAGTGCACAAGGGACAGAAGCAGGATGTTGACGCTGCCGCAGGGCCATATGGGAAATTATGCAAGTGTTCAGCCTCTGTTTGTTTTTCCAATGTCACAATCAGCTTCTGCTGAGAGGCCTGATAAACCCTCATCTGTTAAACATACGAGCCCGAACACGAGAGCTCTGCTACAAAACCTTGTGCATGGCCTACAAAGAGAGCATTTTCAGAAATCATAGACGTTTTCAATGCATAAGCTGCTCCAAAAGGAGGCAACATTATGCATTATTCATTTGACACCTTGTTTGGGCCACATTTTTAGCATTGCACCTGTTTTCAGTGGAGAAGGCAATCCCAGAATGCAGTGCAAAAGCTTTTTTTGTTTTGCATTATACTAACGTCAGTTAAGGGTGGAGCGTCCTGTGAGCTTGAATTCCAAATCATTCTCTTATCAGTGTTGTTATTACCCATACAGCAAAAAAATTATATTTTTCTGGTCAAATATATTTATATAAATGCATGCTACATATATGCGGCAAACAGTGAAGTTCATCGAAATGTGTTTTTGAAACTGAAAATATATTTACTTTCAACCTTCATCAACCAAAATATATTTTAAAAAATATTTCAGGGGAAAGAAAATACATTTACAATCTTACAGTAGCCTACATTTAGGCTTGATTCATAACTTATTTTTATTCAAATGTGTTCGCATGTGCTATAGATAACAAAAAGTTTTTCTTCAAATGGGACATTGGTGAATGTATTTTTGAAATATACGGAAGGCAAAATATATGCTTTTTAAAAATATTTATATTATTAAAATATATATATTTTAAATGTATTATTAGAAAATATATTTACATAAATATATTTTGAAACATTTTAGCAAATGTAATTTTGTGGCCATTTTTGTATATTTTGAAATATATTTAAAAATATGTTTAAAAATATATATATTTTGCTGTAGAGGTAGCTAAAACAATTACATTTGAAATAATAAATCTGAAATAAAATAAAATATAAACATTAAATCTGAAATAAAATAAAATATAAACATTAAATCTGAAATAAAATAAAATATAAACATTAAATTAAAAACTTTAAAACCTGAAAAAAAAAAAGTTTAATGTTGCTTGGCAACTAACTGAAATAAAATGAGCTTAATTTGAAGTATTAAAATTGCTAAAACTACAATTGAAATAAATATAAATTAAAGCTAGATAAAAAAAATATTAAACCTTATAAAATAAAATGTTGGATGCGTTATAATGGCAACTAACTGATGCAAGTTAGAAAATTACTTTAAATGACTAACTGAAACTTAAAACAAATTAAAACCATTTAAAAAATGAAAAAAAAAAGATAAAAGCACACTTCAAAATTCTTAAAATTAAACTACAACTAAAATAAAAACTAGTGCTGTCAAACGCTTAATCGCATCTAAAATAAGTTTTTCTTTACATAATATATGTGTGCATACTGTGTATATTTATTATGTATATATAAACACACACACGCAAGTATACATTTAAGAAAAATATGTTATGTTTATATAATAAATATATTTATATATATACAGTGGGTACGGAAAGTATTCAGACCCCCTTAAATTTTTCACTCTTTGTTATATTGCAGCCATTTTCTAAAATCATTTAAGTTAATTTTTTTTTCCTCATTAATGTACACACAGCACCCCATATTGACAGAAAAACACAGAATTGTTGACATTTTTGCAGATTTATTAAAAAAGAAAAACTGAAATATCACATGGTCCTAAGTATTCAGACCCTTTGCTGTGACACTCATATATTTAACTCAGGTGCTGTCCATTTCTTCTGAGCATCCTTGAGATGGTTCTACACCTTAATTTGAGTCCAGCTGTGTTTGATTATACTGATTGAACTTGATTAGGAAAGCCACACACCTGTCTATATAAGACATTACCGCTCACAGTGCATGTCAGAGCAAATGAGAATCATGAAGTCAAAGGAACTGCCTGAAGAGCTCAGAAACAGAATTGTGGCAAGGCACAGATCTGGCCAAGGTTACAAAAAAAATTCTGCTGCACTTAAGGTTCCTAAGAGCACAGTGGCCTCCATAATCCTTAAATGGAAGACGTGTGAGACGACCAGAACC
>NW_015506956.1:93765-100547 GCF_001515645.1 Sinocyclocheilus grahami
AGCAAAGGGTCTGAATATTTAGGACCATGTGATATTTCAGTTTTTCTTTTTTAATAAATCTGCAAAAATGTCAACAATTCTGTGTTTTTCTGTCAATATGGGGTGCTGTGTGTACATTAATGAGGAAAAAAAATTAACTTAAATGATTTTAGCAAATGGCTGCAATATAACAAAGAGTGAAAAATTTAAGGGGGTCTGAATACTTTCCGTACCCACTGTATATATATATATATATATATAAAAATAGTGTATATAAATGTATATACATGTCAATATTTTCAAGATATATACTGTATGTGTGTGTATTTATATACACATAATAAATAAACACAGCACACACACATATATTATGTAAACAAAAACTTATTTCGGATGCGATTTGACATCGTTTGACAGCACTAATAAAAACAAATACAATTAAAAAACAAAAACATTAATAAATACTATAACTGAATGCAAACACTACTAAACTAAAACGGTCACATACTTCAGTTGGGATGTCAGCTATGTAGACTAATGTTAGAAACTGCGAGCTTAAAAACAGTCCTGTGCTGTGATTGGCCGGTCTTTCCTGTCAATCACACAGACTCACCTTCGATTGGTCTCTGCATTCTTTTCAGCAGCCATGACTTCATCTCGGCCTCACTGGCTCGTCTGCGACGCTCCGCTTCAGAAAAAGAGTTTGGTCCCTTATTATCCTCAAGATTTGGTCCGGGCGAGCTACTACATCTCCCAGAGTCCTCTAGGGTCGCCTTTGTTTTTTGGTCGCTTGCGGTCGCCTCGATTGCCGAGACTCCATTTACTAACGTTTCACCCCTTGTTTTGGTTTCTTCGTTCACTTCTGTGGTGGCTTCCTTCCCATCATGCACCAGTGCATCCAGCCTGTTTGGAAAAGACTGTAGCAGCTCTGCGTTGTCATCTGTGGAACGGTTGTGAAGGCCTTCATCCTCGTCTTCTTCAGCGCGATAAGATGTCACGGATTGGTCTGTTGGCGTCTTTCTTTGCTCCTGTAGTGGCGCCCCCTCTTGGCCAGAGCAGGTGGTGTTAGAGTCGCTCTGCAGCAGCTCCAGTTCGGTGAAACCTTCGTCCGACGGCGATTTGTCGGCGATCTGGCACTCTGATATCTCAGAGACGGCCGTTTCGATATCGTCTAACACGATTGGCCGGTTGGGCGCGCCGAGAGCCTCGTAACGACTAAAGGGGTTCAGATCTCGTTCGGAGGGAAGCTCCTCCCACTCGCCGGGCCTGTATAACGGACAGAGATCCTGGGGTTCATCACTACAACGGATAACAGCGGCCATCATCATCATCATGAGCGTGGAGATGGTGAAATTAAAGAGAAAAACAAACAAAACATCCAAAATGAACAAAACAGAAATATGACAAAACTTAAGGGATAAATGTGATTTTTGGAGTCAAAGCTGAACCAAAATGGAATGAATAAAAAACAAAATGTAAAAAAGTGAAAGATGGTGGACTATTTCAGGTGATTTGCATCAGTAATTTTGATTCATCCCTCAGTTTGTGAGAATAAACAAAAATGTATTTGAAAATTGCAGCATGGTGAATAAATGCTTAAAATATGCTACCATCACACTGTTTATAAAATATAAACTTACACATAACATTTAAATTTAGCCATTAAGCCATCAAGTAAATGTGTGTTTAAAGTAAAAATTAATAAATCATTAAATGAATTAATACATAAGGTAAAGTAGAAAAATTAAAAATTTTAAAAGTTAAAATAAAACATTTAAATAAATAAAAAATAAATAATGTCTTTTATAAAAATAAAAATAAAATATGGAAAATAAATGAATTAAAATAAATTAAATTACATTTACATAATTAAATAATATAAGATAACATAAAAATAAAATTAAATCAAGTTAAATCAAAATAAATAAATTAAATTACATTTAAATATTTAAATATGACGGCGATTTGTCGGCGATCTGGCACTCTGATATCTCAGAGACGGCCGTTTCGATATCGTCTAACACGATTGGCCGGTTGGGCGCGCCGAGAGCCTCGTAACGACTAAAGGGGTTCAGATCTCGTTCGGAGGGAAGCTCCTCCCACTCGCCGGGCCTGTATAACGGACAGAGATCCTGGGGTTCATCACTACAACGGATAACAGCGGCCATCATCATCATCATGAGCGTGGAGATGGTGAAATTAAAGAGAAAAACAAACAAAACATCCAAAATGAACAAAACAGAAATATGACAAAACTTAAGGGATAAATGTGATTTTTGGAGTCAAAGCTGAACCAAAATGGAATGAATAAAAAACAAAATGTAAAAAAGTGAAAGATGGTGGACTATTTCAGGTGATTTGCATCAGTAATTTTGATTCATCCCTCAGTTTGTGAGAATAAACAAAAATGTATTTGAAAATTGCAGCATGGTGAATAAATGCTTAAAATATGCTACCATCACACTGTTTATAAAATATAAACTTACACATAACATTTAAATTTAGCCATTAAGCCATCAAGTAAATGTGTGTTTAAAGTAAAAATAAATAAATAATTTAATTAATTAATACATAAGGTAAAGTAGAAAAATTTTAATTTTTAAAAGTTAAAATAAAACATTTAAATAAATAATGCCTTTTATAAAAATAAAATATGGAAAATAAATGAATTAAAATAAATTAAATTACATTTACATAATTAAATAATATAAGATAACATAAAAATAAAATTAAATCAAGTTAAATCAAAATAAATAAATTAAATTACATTTAAATATATTAATATGTGATATAAAATAAATAAATGATATAAAAATTAATTAATTAAGTTACATTTAAATAAATAAATAAATGCAATAAAATAAGTACAATTAAAAAAAAGTAATAAAATAAAAAAGTAAAATAAATGAGTTAAAAATCAATTAAAAAAGTAAATAAATACATTTAATTTTAACAAACAAAACAAAACAACTGGATTGTTATTGGTCATTCAGCATATTAAAATATTAAATACTAAATTAATTTTAACCGTGGACCCGTAAATATTTACTGAACCAAAACGGAGACGTCATTTTATGTCATAAAAAGCATTTTTGTGATAAACAAAAAACAAAGGATCTGGCTGCTCATAGATTACAAAATAAAAGTCCTACTGGTATATAATCAAATCTTAATGGTGCTAAAACAACATTTTGTTGCCATCCCGAAACAAAACCTAAAGCTTGTTTCTAGTGGTAAACAAGCACATAATCATCGTTTAGATCAAATATTTTTAAAAACCATAAACGACACAGAGAGGGTTTTCTAAGACGACAACAACAAAATGTAAGAGATTTTAAAGACGGAGGAGTCTGTTGCTTACGACGGCAGCGCGTCCTTGAGCTTCATACGGGACACGTCGTCATACAGGGCCACAGACAGCACCTCCTCCATGGGACAGATGAGACCGTACTCCTCACAGCCGTTCTCGATCACCAGCGGGTCGGATTTGTGTGGGTCAAACATGATGTTGTTGGGTGTTATAATCATCACTCCTCCCACAACTCCCTGCAGAGATCCCAGAAACCTCAGTTAAAGCTGAAGTGCGTCATGGAAGTCGCTATAATGAGTACAAATTTGGGCTGGGACAATAAATCGATGCATCGCGAATAGAGTAATTATTCTGCATCCATTCAGAGATCGCGATTCTCTCTTGAATCGCTTCTGAGCTTACGTTTTTAACTATTGCTGTCAAACGATTAATTGCATCCAAAATAAAAGTTTCTGCATGTACTGTGTATATTTATTATGCATATATAAATACACACACGTACAGCAAATATTTTGAATATATTTACATGCATATATTTATATACATATCATTTATATTATATATAAATATATTTAATATATAAATGTAACATTTATCTTAAATATATACATGGGTCAAAGACGAAAAAGGGTTTAAGCATAAAAACAAGTGAAATATTGCATTAATTTGTTGTTGTTTAATTTAATTGCAATTTAGCAAAAAATATGATGACCAAAGATGATGTATAAATCTCAATTTCACAAAATTGACCCTTATGACTGGTTTTGTGCTCCAGGGTCACATTTACAAATACTGCATTAAATTGTTGCTGTTTTTCCCAAAAATTATTTTCTGTTTAATTTAATTGCAATTTTGTTTTTCTGAGCAAACAATATGATGACCAAAGATGATGTATAAATCTCAATTTCACAAAATTGACCCTTATGACTGGTTTTGTGCTCCAGGGTCACATTTATGTTCGTCTTTCTTCAGAAAAAAATGAACAAAATCTGAAATTTGAGCCGGGGAAGTTTCTGAAATGTGCTTGATTGAACAGCATCATGCAACGCTCACCATGCCATCAGTGAAGTACTTGCAGCTCATCTTGAGGAATTTGACAGTGACTGGACTCTCGTCTTCAGAGAGCGGCGACGTCTCTCTGCGCACGGGCCGTCTGGACCTGCAGCTCGATTCACTGTCCTGTCAGACGGAGATATATCAGAGATCCATTAGTGCTGTCTGATTCAGAGTCGCTCATTCATTATTCATGATGCTTATCATCACTGCATCAGTCAACAATACAGCAGAACAAATACACAATTCAGCACAAACTCCACCAGTCATTTTTTATATCTTATAGTATATGATTTTTAGTGTCCAGTTATGAGCTCAGAGGCTTTTATGAAATTCCGGGTTCGGAGGAAACTGCAGGAGGTTTGTTATCAGATGAAAAGCTAATAATTCTAAAAGTGTGAAATGAAAACAAATGGTTTTAAAATAAAAACAATGAAAATAAAACTAATATTTTATTTGTGTCTGTCATGTGAACATTAACTGACATCAGAAAAACTGTTATTGAACAATTTATTGAGATATTAACTTAAAATCTCAGGCAGACTTCAAGAAAGTAATTTAGGTCTAAACCGGTTTAATCACTGAATGTCTGAGTATCACTGAGATACTATAATAGGTTTTTTTTATTTGTTTTTATTTTTCTATTTTAAGTTTTAGTAATTTTATGTTTGTCATTTTTATTTTAATTTAGTTTTATAATCGTTAATTGAAATAAAGCTGAACTAAAATAAAATATAAAATTTATTTAATAAAAAATAATGTCAACTTAAAAGAAAATTACACCCCCCCCCCCCCAAAAAAACCCTAAAATTAAAGTTGAAAAAGTACAATGACTAAAATTTAAAATAAATATATATATATATATATATATATATATATATGTTAACATTTCTTTTTAGTTTTAGTGAACTATAATAATCTATATAGGAGTCAATAATATAAAAAATGTAGGTTCCTGTGAGATTTTATTTAGGGTGTTACACCACAAACAGCCACCGGGTGCCATCCAAACTCTATAGAATGTTTGTTGATGCAAAATTTGTTGTCTAAATTTCTCAATCAATATTACTTCTATAACCACCAAATGTGGAATCTTGAGACTCAGACCGTTCCAAATACATGCATTTTGTCAAAATTATAAAAACTTTTGATTCTAAAAGACCGTAATACATTTTGTAATACGACACTTGACTCCACCCACTAAGGGGAGGAGGCCGCTAAAAGATTTGAAAGTACCATTTCCATGGTAAAGCAATGTCCGATTTAAAAAGGTTTTCACAGGATGAATTCTGAGGTTTTAAGCTTTCAGATGATATATGTGACCCTGGAGCACAAAACCAGTCATAAGGGTCAATTTCTCGAAATTGGGATGGTTCATATGGAAATATGGTTAGGATCGGACAATATTTGGCTGAGATACAACTATTTGAAAATCTGGAATCTGAGGGTGCAAAAAAATCTAAATATTGAGAAAATCACCTTTAAAGTTGTTCAAATGAAGTTCTTAGCAATGCATGTTACTAATCAAACATTAAGTTTTGATATATTTACGGTAGGACATTTACAAAATATCTTCATGGAACATGATCTTCCCCAGCGACTTAAGACTGCTTTTGCGCTCCAGCGTCACATATAATTTATGATAATTACTAAATTATGTGATGGAGAAAAAAGACAACAAAGAGTGCCATTGGGCCCACCTGTGGGCCGGTGGCCCTTCAGGGGTTAAGCGATCCTTACAGAGAAAAACAGGCCGTCTGAAGCGTCTTACCTTCAGCTCCAGCGCTGTGAGATGCTCAGAGGACCGCTCTGATTGCTCCACCTCAGGGACGAACAGTTTCTGAGCGGGAAACTAAACGTTAGGCTTTAGGTTTAACTGAGTCACCGATCAAAGCGCAGGAGAGGAGCCTCACCTGTCCAGGTACGACGCTGAGCGAGTAGAGACGGTTCAGTTGCACCAGTTTATTCGGAGTGATGTTGAACTTCAGAGCGATGCTGTTCAGAGTGTCCTTCGCTCCGACCTGACCAGTTAAAAACATGAAAGATTAAGCAGTTCATTGATGAGATGAGCAGCGTTTATACAGCGAGACGAACTCACGGTGAACTCCGCGGTTCCTGGAGGTTTACTTCTCTCTTTCTTGGTCTGACTGCGTGATTTACTGATTTCATCTGAAAAAAGAAAAATACCCCCCCCCCCCCCCAAAAAAACCCTAAAATTAAAGTTGAAAAAGTACAATGACTAAAATTTAAAATAAATACATAATTCAAAAAGCACATAACAAAATTAATAAAACTCAAATTAAAATTAAAACATTAAAATAAAAAAAAAACCTAAATAATACATTTAAGAACGTCAAGTTAAATTAAGTGAAAATGAGAAATGCTGCCTTTGCAACTAGCCAAAATAAAATAAGTTTAGAAAATATAAAATAATATAAAT
>NW_015506956.1:101862-105103 GCF_001515645.1 Sinocyclocheilus grahami
TATATATATATATATATATATATATATATATGTTAACATTTCTTTTTAGTTTTAGTGAACTATAATAATCTATATAGGAGTCAATAATATAAAAAATGTAGGTTCCTGTGAGATTTTATTTAGGGTGTTACACCACAAACAGCCACCGGGTGCCATCCAAACTCTATAGAATGTTTGTTGATGCAAAATTTGTTGTCTAAATTTCTCAATCAATATTACTTCTATAACCACCAAATGTGGAATCTTGAGACTCAGACCGTTCCAAATACATGCATTTTGTCAATATTATAAAAACTTTTGATTCTAAAAGACCGTAATACATTTTGTAATACGACACTTGACTCCACCCACTAAGGGGAGACCGTAATACATTTTGTAATACGACACTTGACTCCACCCACTAAGGGGAGGAGGCCGCTAAAAGATTTGAAAGTACCATTTCCATGGTAAAGCAATGTCCGATTTAAAAAGGTTTTCACAGGATGAATTCTGAGGTTTTAAGCTTTCAGATGATATATGTGACCCTGGAGCACAAAACCAGTCATAAGGGTCAATTTCTCGAAATTGGGATGGTTCATATGGAAATATGGTTAGGATCGGACAATATTTGGCTGAGATACAACTATTTGAAAATCTGGAATCTGAGGGTGCAAAAAAATCTAAATATTGAGAAAATCACCTTTAAAGTTGTTCAAATGAAGTTCTTAGCAATGCATGTTACTAATCAAACATTAAGTTTTGATATATTTACGGTAGGACATTTACAAAATATCTTCATGGAACATGATCTTCCCCAGCGACTTAAGACTGCTTTTGCGCTCCAGCGTCACATATAATTTATGATAATTACTAAATTATGTGATGGAGAAAAAAGACAACAAAGAGTGCCATTGGGCCCACCTGTGGGCCGGTGGCCCTTCAGGGGTTAAGAGATCCTTACAGAGAAAAACAGGCCGTCTGAAGCGTCTTACCTTCAGCTCCAGCGCTGTGAGATGCTCAGAGGACCGCTCTGATTGCTCCACCTCAGGGACGAACAGTTTCTGAGCGGGAAACTAAACGTTAGGCTTTAGGTTTAACTGAGTCACCGATCAAAGCGCAGGAGAGGAGCCTCACCTGTCCAGGTACGACGCTGAGCGAGTAGAGACGGTTCAGTTGCACCAGTTTATTCGGAGTGATGTTGAACTTCAGAGCGATGCTGTTCAGAGTGTCCTTCGCTCCGACCTGACCAGTTAAAAACATGAAAGATTAAGCAGTTCATTGATGAGATGAGCAGCGTTTATACAGCGAGACGAACTCACGGTGAACTCCGCGGTTCCTGGAGGTTTACTTCTCTCTTTCTTGGTCTGACTGCGTGATTTACTGATTTCATCTGAAAGAAGAGATTCAAAACACTCATTAAATACAAGCTAAATTACTGCAATTACTACTTGCTGAGAAAAACACTGAATAAAATGTAAATAATACATTCATTGTGCAGTGTAGAGAGCTTCTTTAATCATAATGGATCTAAGAGTGATGTGATACTGTGATATTTAATTTATACAAGAGTTTATAGGCCTACATCTTTGATTTTATGCAAAGGTTAATGCTCAGTGAATAACAAGTTAGGTTGTTTCTCGTCACCGAAAATACAACGTCACTGATTCAACCCATTCATAAACACAGTCACTTGCTTCGTTCCTAAACGAATCAGTCGTTCGAATGAATCAAGTAAATAAATGATTCAGTGATTCAGTGACAAAGACAGTGGCTTGCCGCCACCTACTGGTGGTTTCAGTTTCATTTTTAAAGTATAAATTGAGTTATTTAAATCGTTTAATATTTCTATATTCAAAACATTAATCTTATAACATTGCTATTATGAATGTAAATGCATTCATGCCAACCTCTGAGCCTCGTTAAACAGTCTGTAAATAGTCTGTTGATGCTGATTTCATTTGACTGGTGACTTATTCTTCCTGATTGTATCATATTATTTTAATTTAATTTACTGTTTAATTAACATTTTTGATAAAAGTTTATACATATAATTTTTTTTACACACAAAAGATGACAGTTAGAAAAAATTAAGCTTAACCCTTAGGATCCTTCGGGATGGGCAAAACCTTTTTTTAATAGTTTCCTTAATCTGAGAGGTACAAGACTTGGCTACTTTTAGTTTTCATACTAAGTTCGTTACAACAATGGTTTATAGATATGCAGCCATTGAGTACTACAGCCAAATAGTGTCTATTGATATTTTTTTATATTTTTGTATTTTTATACCACCATATGTCAGCAGATGTAGGCTGTCTGAACTTACTGGAATTATAATTTTTTTTCTTTTTTAACTAAAGTAAAAGACATATTAAATATAACATAAAAATAGGAATATTTGACATAAAACATATTTTAGAGGTAAATAAAATTTTAAAAACCAAAAAAACACCAAAAAGGATTTTTTTTTACTAAAGTAAAAGAAATATTAAATATAACATAAAAATAAGAATATTTTACATTCATTTATTTATTTAACCAGGAAGAGACTCACTGAGATTAAAATCTCTTTTCCAGGAGTGTCCTGGCCAAGATAGGCAGCCGAGTTTGCATATACAAATAAACAACGTAGTTACAACATACATTACAAAACCAACACATAACCAGTTAAAACAACTACACACCATTAAGTTGCTCTCAAGATTACATAATAATGACTTAAAATAATTATAAGACACCAAGTTTTGTAACTTCATCTCCTTTTGAAGAAGATTCCAATCTGAGGCTGCAGCATATTTAAAAGAGGTTTTACCAAGCTCAGTTCTGACAAAAGGTATACAGAGATTGTAAATTGATTGAGAACGCAATGAATGATTTCCAATTAAAGTCCTTTGTATAAAACAACAGAGATACTTTGGCAAATAACCCAAAATTGCCTTATATATCAACAAATGCCAGTGCATTTTTCTCCGTATTCTCAAGGAAGGCCATATAAATCACAATGATGAGTTGAAAATTTACAATCAGTAATAAATCTCAGAGCACCATGGTACAAAGCATCCAAGGAAGAAAGAAGGTAAGCTGGTAAACCACATCCCCATATTCGAGAATCGGTAAAAATGCAGCGGACACTATTTTTTTCCTCACCTTAAATAGGAAACATGACTTATTTCTAAAGAAAAACCCTAACTTCTTCTTTAATTTTTTTACTCAGATACTTAATATGTGGACCAAAACGTAATTTGTTGTCAATAATAATACCCAG
>NW_015506956.1:105635-107806 GCF_001515645.1 Sinocyclocheilus grahami
TACACACCATTAAGTTGCTCTCAAGATTACATAATAAAGACTTAAAATAATTATAAGACACCAAGTTTTGTAACTTCATCTCCTTTTGAAGAAGATTCCAATCTGAGGCTGCAGCATATTTAAAAGAGGTTTTACCAAGCTCAGTTCTGACAAAAGGTATACAGAGATTGTAAATTGATTGAGAACGCAATGAATGATTTCCAATTAAAGTCCTTTGTATAAAACAACAGAGATACTTTGGCAAATAACCCAAAATTGCCTTATATATCAACAAATGCCAGTGCATTTTTCTCCGTATTCTCAAGGAAGGCCATGCAACTCTTTCATATAAATCACAATGATGAGTTCAAAATCTGCAATCAGTAATAAATCTCAGAGCACCATGGTACAAAGCATCCAAGGAAGAAAGAAGATAAGAAGGGGCATGCTGGTAAACCACATCCCCATATTCGAGAATCGGTAAAAATGCAGCGGACACTATTTTTTTCCTCACCTTAAATGGGAAACATGACTTATTTCTAAAGAAAAACCCTAAGTTCTTCTTTAATTTTTTACTCAGATACTTAATAGGTGGACCAAAACGTAATTTGTTGTCAATAATAATACCCAGATATTTGTACTCTGACACTGAGGTAATTTGGCTCCCCTGAGAAGTTTGAAGGACAACAGAGTTCTCTAAAGAAGTTCTAGAATTTGAAAATAGCATACATTTAGTTTTTTCAACATTTAAAACCAACTTCAAAGCATGAAACCTGTTTTGGATAATATCAAAAACAGACTGTAATGCAGCCACAGATTGTTGTTTAGAGGGAGCTGAACGGTATACAATAGTATCATCTGCGTAAAAATGGATCAAATATTAAAATCAAGGCAATTTATATATATATACTGAATAATAATGGTCCCAACACAGATCCTTGCGGAACTCCCTTGACAACCTCTAAAAGGTCTGACTGAACACCTTCCACCTGGACACATTGGGTTCTACCCTTTAAATAAGCAGTGAACCATAAAATAACATGTTCTGATAGTCCTACCCATCTAAGCCTATCTAATAATATGTTGTGATCCACAGTATCGAAGGCCTTTGATAAGTCAATGAAAAGACATGCACAATGTTGTTTATTATCTAATGACTCCACGATATCATTTAAAACTTTTAAGGTGGCTGTAGTAGTACTTTGTCCTTTACGGAAACCAGACTGATTATTAGACAAAATGTTATGACCATTTAAATACTGTGTCAACTGTTTACTAACTAGATTTTCCTAAAGTTTTGAGAGAATACAGAGCTTAGATATAGGTCTATAATTATCCATTAAGGAAAGATCACCCCCTTTTGACAGAGGAACAACAAATGCTGATTTCCAGATCTTAGGAATTGTATTAGTTATTAATGAAAGATTAAAAAGATATGTCAATGAAGGAGAAATAAAATCAGCCGCTAGTTTTAAAAACAGCGGAGCAATATGATCAGGACCTGACGATTTATTCACATTTAATTATTTTAAAGCAGAACAAACATCAGCGAGAGAAATTTGTTGGAAAACAAACTCTCTTGTCCATAAGTTATGTTCAGCTTCAAGAAATTCTAAATCAGAAGTCATATCATTACTTATTGGAAATAAAGACCCTGATACAATAAAGTGACTGTTAAAACTATTAAGCATTTGCTTTTTATCTGTAATTTTAGTAGAGTCTGTCAATATACAAGGGGGAAGCTCTGTAAATGTTTTGTTACCGGTTAGGACTTTAATATTCTTCCACATCTTCCTAGGATTTGTCAGATTTTCTGTAGTTTTGTCAAGAAAGTAATCAGATTTAGACTTTCTAATCGCTACTGTACACTAATTACGAAGCTGCTTAAAATGTAGCCTGTCAGAATTTAAATGTGTTCGTCTGGCCTTAGCCCATGCTGCATCACGCTCTTGGATAAGATCATATAGGGCGGTTGAAAACCAAGGATTGTCCCGGTGTTTAACTCTATGTTTTCTCAAAGGTGGGTGCTTATTAATAATTGTCATAAAACTATTATAAAAATAGTCCCAAGCACAATCCACATCTGGAATTAAAGTAATTTTATCCCAATCAATTTGAGCAAGATCATATAAAAAAGATTGCTCATTAAAATATTTCATAAAACGCCTAGTTATAATTCTCGGATTCTGCTT